>NC_026002.2:41845817-42145817 GCF_000442705.2 Elaeis guineensis
GGTGTCGTCGAAGGGTGCGGAAGGTCTCCTCGAGATCCTGAACATGGTCCGGGATCTGCGTGCTCTTTACCAGCATGTCGTCCACGTACACCTCCATGTTACGCCCGATCTGGTCTTTGAAGACCTTATTGACGAGTCGCTGGTAGGTGGCGCCGGCATTCTTCAATCCAAAGGGCATCACCCGATAACAGTAGAGGCCCTTGGGGGTCACGAACGCGGTGTGCTCCTCGTCTTCAGGCGCCATCCGGATCTGATTGTACCCGGCGAAGGCGTCCATGAAGCTGAGCAGTCGAAATCCGGACGTCGCATCCACCAGCTGGTCGATCTTCGGGAGTGGAAAGCTATCCTTCGGGCATGCTCGGTTGAGGTCGGTGTAGTCGATGCAGATCCTCCACTTCCCGTTGGCTTTCTTGACCATGACGACATTGGCGAGCCAATCGGGATACGTGGATTCCCGAATGAAGCCTGCTTCGAGCAGCTTGTCCACTTCTTCGTCAATGGCCTTCTGCCTTTCTTGGGCGAAGGACCTTTTCTTCTGCCTCACCGGCTTCATTGTCGGGTCGATGTTGAGTCGGTGAGTAATTGTTTCTGGAGGGATGCCCGACATATCTGCTGCCGACCATGCGAATATGTCGGCGTTGGCCGTCAGCAGCTCCGCCAGTCGGTGGCGTTCGGTGTCGGGCAATTGAGACCCGACCCAAACTTTTCTGTCGGGATTTTCTCCTACCGGGATCGCCTCGAGCTGCTCGGTCGGCGAACCCCGCTCTTCCTCCTCCCGTTGATCCAGCTTGTCGATTGTCAGGGGATCCTTTGTCTCGTCGCTTTGGACGGAGATTTGGAAGCATCGTCGGGCGAGCTGTTGATCTCCGCGCATCTCCCCGACTCCATTTTTGGTCGGGAATCGAACAAGGAGATGGTACGTCGAGACGATCGCCCTGAGGGCGTTCAATCCGGGTCGCCCGAGTATGGCGTTGTAGGCCGAAGGAACTTGGACGACCGCGAAAATGAGGGAGACTGTGCTTTGCCGTGGTTCGGTACCGACCGTCACGGGCAGGGTGATTTCTCCTTCTGTCGTGACGGTGTCTCCGGCAAAGCCGATCAAGGGCGTGGAGACCCTACTAAGTCGATCAGTCGGTAGTCGCATTCGGGAGAAGGTCGAGTAAAACAAAACATTTGTCGAACTTCCATTATCAACAAAAATTCGTTTTACATCATAATTGGCTATTGTCGCCGACACAACAATAGCGTCGTCGTGGGGAGTCTGGATGCCCCGAACGTCGTCTTCTGAAAAGGTAATCACGTCGTCCGGGCGCGGCTTTTTCGTCGGCTCCCCCCTGTAGACGTCCCCGATCCCAGCCGCTTGGAGATCATGTTGATGACTCCAACCGTCGGCTGGTTAGTCGGCGCCTCTTCAGTCGGCTGGGGGCGTCGATCGGCAGTCGGTCGGGTCGGCGGACCCTTTCGAAATTTGCCGAGATACCCCCGGTGGATGAGATTTTCGATCTCATCCTTCAACTGGATGCATCGCTCGGTGTCGTGGCCGTGGCTCCGATGGAACCGGCAGTACTTCCGATGGTCGAGGCCCTTTGCCTTCAGAGGCGGAGGCCGTCGCAGGTATTCTTCCCCTTCGATCTCCATCAAGATCTGCGCACGGGGAGCGGAGAGAGGAGTGTAGGAGTCATACCTGGGACGCACCGACCTCGGAGTCTGTCGGCGGGGTGATTTTTGGATCTGTCGGGGTGGAGAAAGCCGACTATTGGCCGGGGGCCTGCTTGGTTCGGCGGGCTCCCGACCCTTTCTTCGCTTCTCCTTCGGACCCCTGGGCTCGACCAATCGTCGGTCGGACGCCCCTTCGTCCGCACGCATATACTTGTATGCGCGCTCCAGTAGCTCGGCGTATGTTCGGGGGAGGGTCTTGTCCAGAGAATAAGTAAACCGGGACGACCTCAGGCCCCGCTTCATGGCTGAAACCGCCATGTCTTCGTTGAGGTCCCGGACCTCGAGCGTGGCCGCGTTGAATCGCACCACGAAGTGTCGGAGCGTCTCGTTATCCCCCTGCTTGAGGGAGAAAAGGCTATCCGACGTTCGCGGCGGCTTTCGGCTGGTGCTGAAATGGGCCACGAACGAGTGCTCGAGCTGCGCGAAGGAATGGATACTGCCCGATCGAAGACTGGAGTACCAAGCCCTGGCAGCCTTGCGAAGTGTGGCGGGGAAGCCGATGCAAAAAAGAGCGTCGGTTGCCCCTTGAATCGTCATGAGAGCTTTATAGCTCTCGAGGTGGTCGACTGGGTCGGTGGAGCCGTCGTATGGCTCCACGTTCGGCATTTTGAACCGACTGGGAATCGGCTCATCGAGGACCAGTCGAGAGAGAGGCTGGGCGGTCTGGAAGTCGACGTCGTTCGAAGACTTCTGGCCGTCCATCTGCAGTTGGGCGAGTCGGCGGTCGATCTCCTCGAACCGTCGCTCGTAATCGTCCGCTCGTCGATGCTGGGAGACCCCGGGGGTGGAGCCTCCGGAGGATTCTGAAAGAGAGGCCGACGGTGTGCGCGGCCGCTTTTCCTTCCTCGCCCGTTCCAACGGGGAAGGAGAGGGCCGCTGGGACCGTCGGTCGTCGCGCCGTGGTCGATCCTCCTCCTCTCCGTGGGAGCGCTGTTGGGAGCGCTCGCCTGGAGGCGACAGGGGTCGGCGCGGCCGTCGGCGGCTGCTCCTGGAAGGCATAGGTCGGGCCGCCGGTTGTTGCTGGAGGCTTTTGACTGCGTCGGTCAGTACGGTCATCTGCCGTACGATGGCCGCAATCTGGGCCTCCGTGGTCACTGCAGGTCGCGGAGAGCTAGGCTTCGCCGCCGATGGTGGCGGGGAGGCTTCTTCCCGGCGGGAAGAGTGCCTGGCCGACCCAGTGACTCTCGATCGTTGGGCTCTTGTCTTTGTCATGCTGTCCCTTCCTGGCGCGCCACCAACTGTTGGAGGATACCCACCGACCGACTATCGGAGGGCCCGACCGGCTGGCGGCCCGACCGACCGACCGACTATCGGAGGGCCCGACCGGCTGGCGGCCCGACCGACCGACCGACTATCGGAGGGCCCGACCGGCTGGCAGCCCGACCGACTAACCAACGGCCCGACGGACGACTCTGACTGGCCGATCGTAAGTCGGGCGACAGGCCGACGGACACCATCAGCGGCTAACTGCGGCCATTCCACGGTCCATTCCCGACCGACTAAACCCAGAGGTCCGGTAGCCGACCCACATGAAGCTCGCCGACCGACGGAGGAGTCCGACGCCACTCTGCTGGCCACCGACCTTGGGTCGGCCGACTCCACCAACCACCGTACGGCCGCCAAACGTTGTCAGCTCTGACACGGACATGCGGCACAGTTACCTAGGGGCATTGTCCCGCCGAGAGCCGGGTCAACCCTGGTAATTAGACGGCTACACGGTGACATGACGTTTTCACGGCGGCTCTGACAGCCTACAGTGAGTTGACAGTTCCTCACTTGTCCGCACCATTAATGATGGCGCCATACCGTGCTCTACTATATATACCGGGGAAGGCAACAATGCATGGGGATCCGCCCGTCTCTCCCACATACGCAGGCTCGCTCCTCTCTCCCTCTCCCTCTCTCCTTCTCAGAGCTCTCTGTCTGCATTACACTGTTGCCCAGTCACCTCTCTGACTTGACCGTCGGAGGGTCCCCGCCGGAGCCGCCTCCGGTCAGTGCGGACTTCCTTTTGCAGGTGCACGCTTCCCGGCGATCGGGCGACGAGGTGATTGGCCGCAACAGATTGGCGCGCCAGGAAGGGGTAACCCGCCCCCTGTCGCTCAACACCTGCACCCTCCAGAGTGGGGGGCATCTGTTGTGGGCAGGCTGTGGGGGGACCTCCCTTAATAGTCCCACATCGGGCAACTCTGGTGTGTGCATGTGCTTAAGAGGGATACGAGCACACCTTCCCTCACGAGGCGCCTTTTGCGGGGCGTTGACCCCAATGCAAGGGACAAAACCGTGAGGCCGTTTGCGTAACGCTGGGGGGACAACCCCCGGTGGGGACCACTGGGCACGCTCCCGGTCCGGACCCAGCCAAAGCGGGCAATACTTCGTGGGACGGAGCGTGCGGTCTCCGACGACCTACTTGACACGTGCGCACAACAAGACTCTTCTTGTGTAAACAAAGTTCATGTGAAGCATTTGGAGTGGGAGTTGTTGGAGGATACCCACCGACCGACTATCGGAGGGCCCGACCGGCTGGCGGCCCGACCGACCGACCGACTATCGGAGGGCCCGACCGGCTGGCGGCCCGACCGACCGACCGACTATCGGAGGGCCCGACCGGCTGGCAGCCCGACCGACTAACCAACGGCCCGACGGACGACTCTGACTGGCCGATCGTAAGTCGGGCGACAGGCCGACGGACGCCATCAGCGGCTAACTGCGGCCATTCCACGGTCCATTCCCGACCGACTAAACCCAGAGGTCCGGTAGCCGACCCACATGAAGCTCGCCGACCGACGGAGGAGTCCGACGCCACTCTGCTGGCCACCGACCTTGGGTCGGCCGACTCCACCAACCACCGTACGGCCGCCAGACGTTGTCAGCTCTGACACGGACATGCGGCACAGTTACCTAGGGGCATTGTCCCGCCGAGAGCTGGGTCAACCCTGGTAATTAGACGGCTACACGGCGACATGACGTTTTCACGGCGGCTCTGACAGCCTACAGTGAGTTGACAGTTCCTCACTTGTCCGCGCCATTAATGATGGCGCCATACCGTGCTCTACTATATATACCGGGGAAGGCAACAATGCAGGGGGATCCGCCCGTCTCTCCCACATACGCAGGCTCGCTCCTCTCTCCCTCTCCCTCTCTCCTTCTCAGAGCTCTCTGTCTGCATTACACTGTTGTCCAGTCACCTCTCTGACTTGACCGTCGGAGGGTCCCCGCCGGAGCCGCCTCCGGTCAGTGCGGACTTCCTTTTGCAGGTGCACGCTTCCCGGCGATCGGGCGACGAGGCGATGGGCCGCAACAGGAGTTCATGGCATTTTATACATGCTTATAATATTGCTTATATTGCACGGTTCTAACCACTACAATTATTAGTAATCTATGAGGTTTTTCAGATGAATGCTTAAAGCTAAAGCACTTATAGGTGCATGATAGTGCGGACCTGCATCACTTTAAGTTGTGGCCATTTTAACTCCTAAAATTCATACGGAAATTGAAGATTTTGATGGAAACTATCAGGCTTGATAAAATCTATGGACTGGCATTGGATAGAAATTATTCAAGCACCATAGAAAATAATGTTATTTTGGATGAGAGAGGTAGCAACAGGATATATTTTTTTTTGCTCTTTATCGTTCAACAGACAACATCACCACAATACTATGACCTGGAAATAATTAAATCGTGCTTTTTTTTTTTTTTGGATATCTGTGATTTCGCTAGGATGAATTTAGAAACAAGGGAGGATATAATTAATGTCACTTGAAAATTAATATAGGACACATAAAGGTTTAACTTTTATTGGAACATCATATGTAACAAAAATGACTCATGAAAAGAAGACTCAGATAGATTCTATGTTACATATCGATTAATGATAGTTCTTGTCCCATACATATATTACATCCATCAGACAGCAGCCTAATTAGCATTTTTTGTTTTTCATGTTTGGTTATCGAGGTAGATGCTGTTAACTGTTTGTAACGATTTCATATAGGATTTTGAAGTTGCTTTCTCTTTTATTTCTAGGGCCAAATGCTAGATTAGGTTTCGTATTTCATACTCTTCTGATCATCCAAATCGGTTCTATTAATTTATTATAGGAAGGTGAGTGCATTAGCATAACATGAGAAATAAAATAACAATTAGAATGTACAGTTCTTTCCATTAAAGAATCTTAATTTATGTTTTCCAGTAATTGTTTACGTAGAATAATAAAACATGGTTGTGATCGGGATTACAGCATGATTAATTCTCCTGCTCCTGATCGAGTTTGTGAGTGGAATGCGGCCAGATTTAGTAGGTGGATGGTCTCGGAGCTAGCAACCAGAACAGCGGAAATTGTTAGAAAACATCCTTAACAAATTATGTTTTTAGTTGTTTCAAAATAACAAATTATGGCGGAGGTTGACCGTGCTTGCTTAGATGCGCCGCGGAGCATTCTAACACCCCCCCAACTTTGCTCATTGCCGGCTAATCATGTGATCGCAATTATTTGGTGTTCCGGACGCTGACTCTCTTAGAGCCATTAAATCAATGCACCCCAACAGGCGCACCGATTTAAAGCAAGAAATAATGTCATTCTTGCTGACTGAGGATTTTTTTAAAAAAAAATTGTAAATAAATTTATAATCTAGCTGTGGTTTTTCCTAATTTTTATAAAATATATAAAGTATTTTTTAATATTAAGTAGAAGTCCTTGGACAACTTCATGCAATAATCTCCGCAATATAATTTTAAAAATAGACAATAAAAAATATAAAAAAAAGTATGATAAAATAAATTATAATATATATTAATTATATATTTTATCAGAAAAAAAAAAGACAGTTTTCAGATACAAAAAGATAAGATTTTTGAATTGGATAAAAATTTTGAAGAAATATTATCATTAACTAATAATCATATAAAGATTGTCTAAATATTTTTAAAAAAATTAAATAATTGAGATAATTTTTTTTTTTAAAAATATAAATATTTTTGTCACTCAATGTATATGAAAAAAAAGATTAACTTTCATGTTTTTCAAAAACTACAGCGACATAACATTTAGATAATTTATTAATAAATTAAATTATTAAAATTTAAATTGATATCGATGGTGGAGCAGTGAATATGATAAAGAAGACGGCAATCATGATAGTGGCGAATAGAGTAGCAATAATGATAAAAATAAAAATTATTATAAAAAATATATTTTTATTTTTTTAAATATTAAAAAATATTTAAAAAAATATTATAATTTTATAATTAAAATAAAAAAAAAAATTAAGAACAGACGCTAAACAGGCACCGAGGGCCACGTCTTGCGTTAGGTCGCTGGCGCGCCGTATCAGGTTGAAGCGGGACACGATTTGCCGCCTCATCGTCTTACTGCGTTACGCTGCACCCCTGGAATGGCGCAAAGTTCTCGATGATCGCATTAAGTGCTTTCGGTTCTCTCTGGTTTCCACTGAATATTCGCTGCATTCTCAAAATCCCCAAAAAGGACCCAAGAAAGAGAAGCAAAGCAAAGGGGCAACAAAAATCCTATTTTTACACTCCCCCTTCTTCTCTCTCGCGTTCTATCTGAGGTCTGTTGCGGAGTTCCGATGGCGGAAATGTAGCGGAATCCCGCGAGGAGAAGGGCTCCTGGTTCCGAAATTAGGTGGTTTTTGTTCTCTTTTCTTCTTGGGTCGGAGAGATGCCGATGATCCGGTACCAGATAAGGAATGAGTACGGATTGGCGGATCCGGAGCTCTATGGAGCTGCGGAGAGAGATGATCCCGAGGCGCTTCTCGAAGGGGTCGCCATGGCCGGCCTCGTCGGCATCTTGAGGCAGCTCGGAGATCTCGCCGAGTAAGTGTCTTTTTTACTTCTCGAGCTTCTCGCGTGTTTCTTGAAGCTTGGTGCGTGGATTTGGTGTTGGTATTCTGGTTCTTGGAGGGAAATTCAGGGCATTGGGGTTTGGTTAAGATATTGGGGTAGATTCAAGCAATGTGCGTGCTTTTATTTCCGTTGAGAGCCAGTATAATTGAAAGAAAGGGGATAATTAGGGTTTTGGGATTTGTTTGGAGAGATAAAAAATGACGGGTTTGGGTTTGTGGAAATTTTAGTTGCTCTTTCTTGCTTGATCTATTAGGAATCAGTGGATACTGTTGGTGTTATTATCAATTTAGAATTTTTTATGACACGGATTTCCTTTTTGAGCAAAATAGTGATAAATGGATGTATCAAGTGGAAGAAGTTACAATTCATAACAAATGGAATAAAATAAAATGACTTTACATGCATCATGATTGACACAGATAAAAGGTAACCATCCTTCCATTTCCATATCGCTCTATGCTAGCTGAATTGTTTCTTATTTAGAGTTCTTAGGTTATGTGCAGAGAGGCATGTTAAGAGTTAACATGATTTCTAAGACTTCTGGTTGTTATGCTACTTACATTGTCTGCTTTAAAAACTGAAAAGTTCTGGTTGTCTCTCTTATCTGTGAAGAATCTGTCTTTCTCTCTCTTGTTTTTGGTAAGTTGGTTTTTAATGCTTATAGAGACCATATGCCATGAAGAATTAGTTTATAAGGCTTATAGAAACCATCTCCCATAAAGAATCTAATTGCTGTAACTTGCTATAATACACATCAGCTATTTGTTGCACTTTTGTGATACAAACGGATCTTTGACTCAAGATTCCACAATCTCAGTATTGTGCAATTACGTTGAGGCTTATGTTAGGAATGAACTCTATAGATAGAAAGGCCCCAACTCAAAGGTTTGTGGCATGGCACTTTTGAGTGTTATGTGGCATGGCACTTTTGGTGGAGCTATATCAGAGTGAGATTATAGGAGTATAATAGAATTATGGAAACAAATGACTGATGGAGTTTTTGGAGAGTAAAGGATAAGGGAGAAAAAGGATGGAAATACCCAATGACAAATTGGCAAGCCACCCAAGAGTCATATGCAAAATCAGCATCATGACTTGAATGAGGTGGTCGCTGATCAGCTTGCTTGGAATCAGCACCAAAATGCCTCCAAACTCTTAATAAATTATTAGTAAAGCAGGATTTTGGTGAAGTATCAATACACCCACCATGAAAAAACAGTAGTGCACCCCATGTTCAATATAAAACTTTTGCTACCTGAAAGGAGTACCTGCCTCTAATTGTAGCCTTCTAAGACCCAGGCTATGTAGAAGGGAAGAAAAGGACCAGATAAGAATCAAATTAATGTCCCTTTTTGGTTCAGGAACAGAGTTATCATGGGAAAGTCAAGGAGGAACAACTTGGGCTTAAAATGGAAAAATAGGAATAGCTTTTTTCTACCATTTTTTTGGAATAACTTTATCCAGGTCTAGTGGAAAAAAGTACCTCTCTAAATTCCATTTATCTATGATCAATTGGTGCGACAAACTGGAATAAATCAGAAAAAGGTGGGCTACTTCAAACATCTATGGGACCTTGGCAGCACAAAACATGAGAGAGAACTAGAGCTAGTTCAAAGAATGAAATGGCATAGTAGCACTTCCAAATGTGATGCAGAAGCATGAGTAAGACTGCCCAAATTTTATGGTTAACCACTAAATTTTTTAAAAATACTTGTTATATGTTTGTTATGTGAAACATCTTCAAACTAGAAGTTAAAAATGGTAAAAGCAATATACGATACATATAAAATTGTACAAATTATCAAAGGACTATACTTGATAAAAAGGGAGCTGTCAGACTCAAGAGAGATGTGGTGGAGTGAACTCTAGATTCTGAAAGGCACATGACCAAGGTAGATAATTATCACTACTTAGAAAATGGATGGAAGACCAAAAGATTCTACCAAGCACTTGAATGTATATAAATATACAATAGACCATGGCAATACAACTAATGACTAAGAAACAACAAGAAAAGGAAGACAGAAAAGGGATGCATGTTATCAAGTAGGCAGATGAGCAGAATATCTGATTCACAAGCAGTAGAGGGAAAACTATTGTAAAAGCAAGACAGGCTATGAGGACCTAAAGGGCACAGATAGTTCAGATTGCATCTGATACTCATATTTATTGGGTAGTGGGTACTTCTAGGATGCATGTTAGATACTTATTTTAACTATCATATTTTTGAAAATTTTAAAAGGGCTTCAGATACTTTCCGGATATGCTTGAGTTCGATTCCTCTACGGATGAGGGGGGGGGGAGTATTTTCTTACATCCTTTTTATGAATGTTCACACCATTTATTGATGAAGGGTCAATTTTGGAGTTTGTGATGGTGATATTACTACATGGAGTATGGATTATGGTTTACTAATTTGAATGACAACTAAATGATGGAGTTTTTGAATGTTAAATGCTATTATATAAAGTATGGACTATGTTATCGAGTTAACCTACTATGCTTTACAGATGCTTTTTAACTTATATGCCAAAAAAAAAAGTACTTATTCATGGTTGTGTGATTATATTCTAGCCATAATGTATCCTGCTTTTTCAATTTTTTCCATATCTGTAGATTCATATCATGTAATATCCCTTTCCCCTCTCCATTCCCTGTGCTCCATGGACAAGAACACTATTTTTTCTGTGGAACTTAAGGTAATTCAACCTACAAAGAGAGAAAATCAGTTAGCTGAAAAAATTTCCATCTTGACATCACCTTTTGCTTTCCTCTGCCTAGTTCAAGATTGTAACAGATCCTATACTTTCCAGTTATTCTGAATATTTTAGTTTCTCTTCCTTGTAATAATGGTAAGGTTCCATTACTAGCTCTGCTTACCATATGATAGACAATAATGATGAGATGGCAAACTTTTGAATTGAGAGTGTGGAGTTCTTTCTTGGTCTATTTCAATAGCTCCTATCGTAGTTAAATGCATTACATTTAGATACAGACAACACATAAGAGGCAATATAAGTAGCAACCTGGTGATCTAAGTTAGGTATGCATAGGTTCTCCTTTTCATTGTGAAAGGATGTTTCTGCTTGAGCATCTTCATGGTAGAGATGGATCATGCGGACATAATAACAAGATGGAATTTAATCCCAGTTGTGTTGAATTTACAGTTCCGTGTGATAAGAACTTATTATGTCCTTTGCTTTTAAACAGTCATTCTATTACTCAATTTAAGAGTTGATCATATGTGTATCTGCATTTTTTTTCTATTGTTTCCAAGACATAAAGCTGACATGCATTTTGGTCCTCCCTTTGTCGCCACATGATGAAAATTTTATAATTTGCTCACAGTTATGTTGCATTATTAGTCACTAATCTAGGTGGTTTTGTTGCTTTTCGGCCACAGGTTTGCTGCAGAGATATTTCATAACTTGCATGAAGAAGTGATAGCCACTGCTGCTAGAGGGCACGGGCTGATGCTTCGTGTCCAGCAGCTAGAGGCAGAGTTTCCATCAATTGAGAAGGCCTTCTTCACTCAGATTAATGATTCAAATTTTGCTTGCAATGATGGTTAGTGTGTGTTTCTAAAATTCTTTAAGAATGCTAATCTGTTGTTGTATTTTTAAAGTCACAAACAAGGTTTAAAAACTTGGATCTGTTTGCAGTTCGGTTAAGCCAATGCAGATTTGGTTTCAGTAGTTTTAGGAAATAACCACTCAAATTGTTAAAAAAGAAACTTAGCTATGGATTACTGTTTCGTATCTTTTCTCTTAACTGATTATCCTGAAACATTAAAAAAATTCCTTGAAAGCCTCTACATTTTGGTTCATGTATATTCATATGATTGTTGTTAATGTCGTCATTCTGTAGGTATTGACTGGCATTCTAATATTGAAATGGATCAGAATCTAATCACACGAGGAGATATGCCTCGTTTTATCTTGGACTTTTATGAAGAATGTCATGGTCCACCTCGATTATTTACACTGGACAAGTATGATGTTGATACTATCATCTTATCTGCTTTTGTGATATTTACAAATTTTGTCTGACGACTTGTCCTTGGCCCTTTAGGTTTGATGTTGCTGGTGCTGGGGCATGTTTAAAAAGATATTCTGATCCCTCTTTCTTTAAGATGGAGTTGCCCTCTTCTAGAATGCTGGAAATAGAGCTTCCAAGAGAAAAGAAAGCTCGTAAGATCAAGGTAACATTTTAGAAAATAGATAATGACATATTTGCCATGTTAGGCTTGTGATACAGCCTGTCTGGAGTACTGTGAGAAATCTTTTGCTATATTTTGTAGTGTTGTCTTCTTCCTCTGGTTAATGCATTACACTTTAGTTGACTTTCTTAATCATGTAATCACCTAACTTTGGTTCAGATGGTATGGTCCTTGCTGCTTTAGGCAAGGGGCAAGGGGCAAGGGGCAGGGTTTGATTCTGCAGCATGTTGGCCCTTGCTTCAACCCCTGATTATAGCAAGCCCGGTACTGTGAGTAGTGGCTTGGTCTGCCTAGAGGCCTGGGCTTCAGCCTGGGCAAAAAAAAAAATCTTTGTTTGTAGTGTAGACAAGGGGCCTTCATAAACCTTAAATAAAGAGTCCGTTCATCTTCTTCTTGTCTCCTTTTGTTTTCTTTCTTCTATGAACCCTCTCTCTTTGAGGACCCTTGATTAGATTAGGAATAAGGTGAGGTGACATCCATAGCTTATACTCTCTTCACAATGGTTGAAGAACGATGTTGCCTTTGACTTTTGGAATAGAGTGGAATTGATTGGGGAAATATAGACTTAGGTCATGCATGAAAGTTATAATAAGTTTAGACATCTACAGTGTCAGGTTTTGATATGGGGGCAATTTGATCTACTCAAGTTCTTGATTTTTCTTGAGGACTTCATGTTTGTGACATAACTTTCAAGGATGAATGGAAATTAATGACATATGTACCATGGATTCTGGTGCTCTCTTTGCCTTGGAGGCAGAGAACTCATGATTCAAACATCATTTAGTTGTGCTTTTGTTTTTGAGGTGTGGCAGCTTGGGCATGAGCACATTTTGTCTTCTGCTTAAATTGATGTGTTTGTTATATGTTCTGTTTACCTGCTTTCCAAGAGGGAGCAACTTCCTTGACACATTTTTATTGATTGCTTTTATGTGCTTATTTTAGAAGCTGAAGGGGCATGCTGATTACTGAAGGAAAATGGTCATTATTCTCAATGATTTTCTCTGTAGCAAAGTTTTGGCAGTTAAGAGCATAACTAGCTAGAAAATTGTCCTGCAATTATCTTATATGACAATTGGGCAGCAGAATGCTATCTAGTGATGGCAGCTTTAGTAGATTATTGAAACTGCTGACACTATACTACAGGATAATTTTTTTTTTCTTTTGGAGTGATGAAAAGAAAAAAGCCTATTAACTGAATTGCTAGAGTTAGCTAGACTTTCACAACTAAAAGTAGCTCATGAGGTTGATACTTTGGGCAACCTGAGGTTGATCTCATTTGAACTCTGATTTTTTCCATTTTTTCGTCCCATTGCATGAGGTCCTACTGGGTTGCTAGTTCTTGTGACTGCCTATTTATGGGTCATGGGGAACTTATGTTGTCCAGTTGGACAGATCCAAATCAAAACTAACCACAAAAGTAGCAGATTGTGAAGAATGTAGTGATAGTAAGATTGATTAGTTGTTTCTCTGCACCTTGGTTTGCAATCTGCGTTGGCCTTCAAAGAACAAGATCGTTGTTTGGAGTCCCACATGCAATCTGGTGTGAAGTGTGGAAAGAGGGCTTTGCCCTACTTTATTTGTCAGTGTTTAAAATAATCTTGTCAGTTTGACCATCTCTGAACCTGCCATTCTGCATATCACTCATTTGTCCAGCCAATTTTCATCTCCAGTCCAACCTCTAGCATTTTTTGTGTGCCTTTTGGACCTTTATATGACCATCACTTGTTCCTGTTGATTCTCTTCTGTCTCTTTGCTTGAGGCCAGATACTGTACTGATGTTGAGAACCAATTAGTCTGTCAATTGGCAATCTAGAATTGTCTTTTGTGTCCTTTTTTTTTGACCCTTGCTTAACCTAGAATACCAAGAAGAAATATATTCTTTCTAACTCAAGCAACAACCTGACTTCCTGGTGGTATTTCATGATGTTTTGGAGGTTGTTTGGCTTTGTAGCCATCTTCCCTATCAAAGAGTTGCCTTTGATGCTCTTTTTGTGCTATACTATAATCACCAGTAATAAATATCAACAATTACACCAGTAACCCAACCTTTCATGAACGGACAAAATGTTCATGTGTTATTGGGATGAAGAGCAGATGGCAGGGTGTAAAGGTAGGGAATCAATACCCTTTATCTCCACATTTACAAAATTTCCTATTTGAGGAATGCATTGAGATTTTGATTATCACTTTGATAATTAGTTTCATCACAATGTGTATCTCTTCCTTAGTGTTGTCTATTTAGCACATTGTGGACTTAATAAGAAGACCGAATCCATCATATTCTTTCACTGTTTATGAGGACGAGCTGTTGTTCTATAATTTGCCATTATCAAGACGAGGTGTATATGTGTGGGAAGTGAGAGGGAAGAGCAAAATGCTGGTATGTATTTTGTGCTTGGTGTTATTTTAATGTAACCATGACTCTGTGCAGGGTTATAGCTAATTGTCAATGCATAATATCAATGTACTTGCAATTTGCAAACGTTCCATCACTAACTCCACAAGTTAGTGGTCTGATTATTAACTGGTTGCTTTGGTATAAAATTTGCAAACCCCCAATGGCTTTGAAACTTGAAAGATGCCAGAATACAGCAAATGTGTTTTTCAATGGTCATAATGTCTCCAAGAATCTTTGGCTTGGGTGTTTGGTGGGAACAAGAAGCTTTTTGAACGTACAGTATTCGAATATATTATTATCACTGTAAGGTAACCAATGGGATATGATAGAGATTATCTGTAAGGACCTATGGACTGTACCATGCCCGTTTTAGTTCACTTTAATACAGTGATCTTGCATATAATTTTGCTAAGTCTGTTGATTATATTATTATTTTGTTAGAAATTCTTATGCGTTAAGATACCATTCTTTAAAATAATATGTGCTAGTCTCATCTCCATTTTGACATGATTTATTTTTATAATTTGTATTTTCTGAGAAACTTTTTCATGTTAATGAGATGTAATAGGAGCTATTCTATTTCCTAACAGTCCTCATGTTGTCTCTTCCCTTCTTTTTAAATTTTTTTTTCTTCATTCTTTTCTACTTTTTATAACATACCTGTATCAACCACTTGGTTTAAATTATCAATTTCTTAAAATTTGAAAGGAACCTGCTTCATCATTTCTCTTTCAGAAGGGTTCACGGTGGAAGAATGGTCAAACACTTGAGTCCTTATTGGCACCCCATGCTGACTCTGAGTAAGCGCCTTTTTTATTTCATCTACAAGCTGATCTTATTATCATACATAATGTCAATTTATTGGCTTAACTTTATTATTGGTGCATACAGTTTGCAGCCCATATCTTCTGACCAAGTTTCTGAGAAAACTTTGAGGCATGTGAGATTGAAATCTAGGCACTTGAATGGTATGCGGAGAAGCAATGAAAGATGCTTAATGGAGCATCTACTTGAAATACATTCATCTGAGCAGAACATTTTGTTTGGAAATTCCATAAGCCACTCCCACGTAAAGGTAAATCCAATTGATTCAAATGAACCAGCTTCTGAAATACATGAAATTGTAGTTGATGCTTTGGCTGATCGCACGTTAGTTGGAGACCTAAATCCAATTCAGTCTCCTATTAAAATAGAAGTCGCAGGGTTGTCTTCATATGAATTGGAGACTCAGAAGATAAAGAATAAAGAATTGTCAGAGGCACTGCATGACTCATTTGGTGAAATAAGAATGACTGACTCAGACTATCCTGTTGTGGAGCAAAAAGAAATGTCCACTGAGTCTGGATATAATTCAGAAGGCAGTGTTGATGGTGATGTATCTGGTGAACCTGAAAAAAGTTCTCCAGCACCTCAGGTGGTCTGTCAGAACAAATTGTTGGGTAATGCTGAAGGCATATCAGAATGCGGTGTTGATGGCTATAGGTCCGATGACATTAGTAGTGAGCTGGATAATTTTGTGGATGCATTGAATACAATAGAATCAGACATAGAAACAGATTCTGAAAGCGGAGCTAAAGCTGATCCATGTGTCTTCGACATGGAATCTCATGGAAAGGATTCTGATAGAAACGAGGTACAACAGGTGTTGCAAGTTCAATTTTCAGAACCAGATTCTGTTGATAACTCTACCAAATCAGTGAGCTCGGATAATATGTTTACGAATGAAATTACAAGTATTTCCGACTCAGATTCAAGTAATTTGACTGTTGCACAGCCAACTCAAAAGAATATGGTTTCTTTTGATTTGCCTGCCAATTCAGAAGTATGCCCTGGTAAAACCTTTGAAAAGACTACCAAAACAGATTTTGAAGATGCAGCAAAATCTGATCAGGGTGTCTTCAACATGGAATCTCATGGAAAGGATTCTGATGGTAACGAGGCGCAATGGGAGTTGCAAGCTCATTTTCCAGCACCAAATTCTGTTGATAACTCCACTAAATCATTGAGCTTGAACAATATGTTTAAGAGTGAAACGGCTTGTGTTTCTGACTCAGTTATTAGAACTAGTTCAATTGTTGCAGAGCCAATCCAAAGGAATATGGTTTCTGTTGATTTGCCTGCTAATTCAGAAATTTGCCCTGGCAAAACCCACGATAGAACTCCTGGAGAGCTCTGGCAAAATAACTCTACCAAATCATTGAGCTCAGATAATATGTTTAAGAATGAAATTACAAGTATTTCTGACTCAGATTCAAGTAGTTCGACTATTGCACAGCCAACTCAAAGGAATATGGTTTGTTTTGATTTGCCTGCCAATTCAGAAATATGCCCTGGTAAAACCTTTGAAATGAGTACTGAAACAGATTTTGAAGATGCAGCAAAATCTGATCAGGGTGTCTTCAACATGGAATCTCATGGAAAGGATTCTGACAGTAATGAGGTGGAACGAGAGTTGCAAGCTCATTTTCCAGCACCAGATTCTGTTGATAACTCCACTAAATCATTGAGCTTGAACAATATGTTTAAGAGTGAAATGGCATGTGTTTCTGACTCAGATATTAGAACTAGTCCAATTGTTGCACAGCCAATCCAAATGAATATGGTTTCTATTGATTTGCCTGCTGCTTCAGAAATTTGCCCTGGCAAAACCCATGATAGAACTACTGAAGAGATCTGGCAAAATAACGAGGCTATGGAACTTAATTCTTTGGATCATTTTGTATCTAATTCTTGTGTTATAGATTCAACTTCTGTTCTTGTTAGCATTCATCCTCAATGGAGTACTTATGTATCCCAATCCATTACCAGGGAGCAAAATGGCTTACCTTTAGGTAATGAAGCACTAGATGCTAATGAAGCCACCAAATATCTTGATGCTAATTTATGATTCATCTTCTGATAGCAAATGCTATGATAAAAACTCCATGAACAAATATAAAGACTTGAACATGGGAGACAAACATCAGGTGCTGGTGTTGGCTGCCTGTCAGCATGGTCTTTTTTCCCATAAAAAGAGGAGTCTTGATATTTGATGTTAACATAGCATTGCTATTTTCAGAATTGCTGAATACTTTAACATTTCTTTTGATGCTTTACTGTATGTGATATGGCAGGTTTTCCTCTTGAGAGTGATCATCCTGAAATGCTCCATCCTGCAGAGCATGTTGAAGAACTGATTTCAGAAGATATAGCAGAATCATTTGACATGCCTGATCACCTTTCTCAAATAGAATGCAGAAGTATGTTGAGAGAAGCTCCTTCAGGTTGTATTGAAGACTTATTGATTTTATTACCTGCATCTGTAGTAGGAGAGTCACAAGAATCAGTGGAACCTGATACTAGGGCTTGTTCAGGTGTTGGCAAATCACCAATCATCTCTGCTTTTTCCCCTGCCATCAATTCTATTACTTCACATCTTGATGGCTTGGTTACAGATCTGGAAAATGGTGTGCAACCTGAAGATGCACATGCAGAGAGATCATCTGGCGTTGTGGAAGACAGTCATGACATAGCTGAAGAGTTCGATGGTAAGTTTCTTGCAGAGCACAGACCTCTGAACTTCCTTCTCAAGAAAATGATGACATGGTGTTTGAAGAATTTTTAAATAGACAGAACTCATTTCTGAAGTTCTTCTGCATTTTATTTAATATGACAGGTTCATGCCTTGAGACTAAAGATGAAGATGTTCCTGAAAATAGACGTCCTTCAGACTATACTGTAGAGCTAAATTCAGAAGATAAGGCAATCACACTGGACATGACCAATCATCATTCCCAAGCACGAGATGAGTGTACTCTTGGAAAGGTTCCTACAGGATTTGGAGAAGACTTAACACTTCCTTCAAATGGGTGCATAGGAGAGCTGCATGAATCTATGAAACAATATACAGAAGCTTATTTAGGTGGGAACATATCAGCTACCATCCCTTCTTTGTCCCCTGATATCAGCTTTACTGTTCACCTTGAAGACTCAGCTGCAGGCATGGAAAAAGTAGCTGCACCTAGTGAACATTTAGCATGCTTGAGTTCAAGCCTTGAAAATGCTGAAGAAATGGCTAAGGTTAATATTTCAATGCCCAAGACACTGTCCCCTGAGTTGGAGTACTTTTCTGATGCTGAGGAGCCTCAAGAGTTCCCTCATGTGGTCTCAGCAGGGTTTACCCATTTGTATTCTGTAGAAGACACCTGTCCTACTGATGTGCAGTTGCAGTGTAGTGTTCCCAACCATGAGTTGATTGAATGTCCCATTCCTGTTGATAATAATTTGAAATTGCTAGATGAGCCCACAGAACATCTCTCTCAGGAGAATACACTGCAGACAGGAGGGCCTGCACAGTGTGATGACCTGGCAGCTGAGAATGCAATTTTTAATGATAACAATGGTAATGCACGTCCTTCTTCAACCTATACTCCAGAAACATTAGGCCTTCTAGTAAAGCCACAAGAAAATAGTATTCCTGATGATGCCTTTCTGTACCAGCACGTAGTGGAGAACCAAGAGACAATTAGTCCAAAGGACACAACAGCATTGGATTCTCAAAGCACTCCGCACTTGACTCTTCCTTCAAGTGAGGAAGATCAACTTGTGTCTGCTCCTACTGCTTCCAACCCTGAGTTATCCATTTTAGATTCATCTGATCCATCTGCTTCTGGATTACTCAGTGGTGTTTGCCAAACAAAACTATCTGAAGGTGTCCAAAAAGATCTGCATTCTGATAACAATGAAGTAAATTCAGGATGTTCCTCAGAAAGCAAACAAGATCTTAGTTTAAGTGCTTTGCCACATGGTGTTTGTGAAAGTGCAGAAGAGAAGCCTCCAACTATTCATTTCCTTTCAGAACCAACAATTCCACTCGAAGAAGCAGCCTCCAAATCACAGGTTGTCAGTGAACTGAATGTGTTCCCTGTACATCAAGAGGGTGAGCATCTTGATCCAGGCATTCCAACTAGTTCTATTGACCTTAATGATGAACTTTCAGAACCAGGGCCAGAACAGAGGTCCCATGACTCTGCTAGTGATGGAGATGTTAGTGAGTTGGATATATCACCATTGAACAAAGCCATGTGTGGGCAAGCGGAGCCAGAAACTTATGTTTCTTCTGCATGCAGTTCTGCAGGTATCTCAAGTTCTTTGGCTTCTAATGTTTCAGCTGTCACATTACCACCCTTTGCAAGCTTTGACATTGCCGTTTTGGAAACTTCTTCTCAATTGCCCTTTGAGCCACGGTTTGATGAACCGGCCTCCAGTTTTCCTTTACAAGGTGTCAAAGAACCACCTCCGCTTCCCCCACTCCCCCCACTCGAGTGGAGAAGGGGGAAGCTTCAACTTTGCCCTCTATCATCAAGTGGAAATTTATTTCAATCTCTGAGTGGAACAAATTCGCTAATGGCAGCATCAGCTGCAGATTGGAAGCATGGACATGGTTTATTGGAAGATGAAGGTGAAATGGTTAAGCTGGCAAACGAAGTTGTTGTTATGCCGGTGTTGGAAGCTAAGAGTTCTCAGCATGATTTGTTCAAATCAGATGGAGAAAAGATGCATCCCTTTAGGTTTTCTGAACTGCCACCTAGTGCTGGTGATGAGAGTTATCAACATGATGCTTCATTTTTGGAGGGGAAAACTGTGCATCCTTCCACCCCTTCTTTAATAGTTCCAGTTGTAGAAAATGAGAAGCAACTATCCATTCATGATGAAGTGGGGGAAGTGATGTTGCAGCCATCAAACCCATTTGCATCATTATCGATATTGGATGATAAGATCTCTCAGCATCCCACAGTATTACATGGAGAAATACTACAGCCTTCAGAGGATGCAAGTTCTCAACGTGATTGGTTGCTAACAAGTTTAGAGTCGGAGACATCTCAAGAGTTAGGGCATGGTCACTTAAGTTTAGACAGAGAGACTGTGCAGCCTTTGAACCCATTCTTGGTTGGATCAGATAGAGAAGATGAGAAGCATCAGCATGGCTGTGGAATTTGTGGAGGTGAAAATATGCAGCTTCTGCAATCATCAATGCGAATACCAACAACAGCACCTGAGTTGCCTAAGCTTGGTTGTGTAACTTTGAGGGAAGAAAATCAATGTTCTCAATTTGATGTTTTACCACCACCAGATGATGAGAACTTAAATGTAGAGCCTCATTCCATTCGTAGTCGGCTGAGAGATCCTCTGATTGAGGCTGTCGCTGCTCATGATAGAAGCACGGTAATAATTGTTTACTGCAGCAGGCTTATATTTCTAAAAACCTATACCAGATAAGAATTCCATAAGATTTTTCCACCCTGTTATCTTGTGTTTCAATGATTTTGCAGATGAGAAAGGTATCAGAGATGGTTCTATCTTCCAATAAGCCAAAGGCAGATGAAAGGGATTCATTACTAGAGCAGATAAGAAACAAGGTATGTTGCACTTAATGGGATTTCCATTTCCTTTCCCTTTTTTCAAGGGCCACATCTGGTTCTCACTTCAAGATTACTTGTTCTTTATCAGTCCTTTAACCTGAAACCATCAGTTGTCACAAAATCAAACGTCAAGGGTCCTCCAACAAATCTAAAGGTTGCTGCTATCATAGAGAAAGCAAATGCAATCCGCCAGGTTGATCCTTGACCAACAACCTAGAAATTAAATCTCTCTCTCTCTCTCTCTCTCTCTCTCTCTCTCTCTGTGTCTAACAATCTTAGAAACATATTCTTGGTATAGGCATTTGTGGGAAGTGATGAAGACGATGATAAAGATACTTGGAGTGATTCTTAAGCATGGACCATTTCTTGAAACTATTACAGTGCAGTTTGAGTGATTAGTAAGCACCAATCACTTCTCGAACTTTTGGAGCTTTCCATATCAGAAACATGCCAATCATGTGAGTCTTCCTTGAGCTATACCGTTGTTGAACTGACAGAAATGAGATGCATCAGTGATAACAAGGCATAAACCAAAGGATCACCACAAAAGGAAGTGGTTTGGTTCATGTGTATATATTGTGATGTATATAATATTCTTTTTGATCTTTTCTTCTGTGTCAAAATGTATTCTTTAGTCAGCTTGTATTCACCAGTGAGGGCTATACAGTGAGGTAAGGCAGACCTTGCCCTTGTTGCTCAATGTAATTGCAAGTGATAAAATTTTTGGTGTGTAGATTTTGTAGGCGCTTAGATCTTTGGAGTTTATAGAGCTCCTCTTGAGTCCAGTATTTCCTGGTTTTATGCAGGTCTTGTTGCCCGCCAGCGCAGACTTAGTGCAGTATTTATGTGACCAAAGGTTGCGGAAAATTAATGTGCACTGCAGATTTCATATCTGGTTCCTCACTTTCAGCTTTTGCACCAGATTGGAACCTTAGAATCTCAGAGCTGCAATTAACGATGCAGACTGTAACTTTAAAGTCAGGTGAGCAATAGGTGCTTTGTGAGCATTGGGAGGTTAAGCATTAGTTCACATATCTGCAGGCTGGACTCATTTTGATCTTACTCCAAGTTATCTATATATCAGAAATGTTTTCAGCAACAAACTGAATCACGTACAGCAAATCACAAGCATAACTAGTATATGTTCAAACTGGTCTCGGCACTGGGTGTGTGGGAACTTGTATATGTTTGAACTAGTGTCGGAACTGGCTATGCAGGGACTACCATTGATCTCACCATGTCTGAGCTAGTCTTTAGACGTTGCATGTTGTCAGGGGGTATAAGGTTTCGATTGATTTGTGATCAATTTTCATATCAAATTGATTTGAATGGGTTTTTTAAAATCGAAATCGGATTGACCATAAAAAAATCTGTTCAAAATGAACTGAAAAATTTTTCGTTTGGTTTGATTTATTGGGTTTTGAGTTATTGGGCTTATATCAAATATATAGTTATAGGATGGGTTAAATAAGCTGCTATTCATTTTAATTTTTATCTAATCATGCAAAATTGATGGTTTATATGATGGGCAGTTTATAAGATGGGTTAAATGGGTTAAATATAAAAATAATAAATTTATAGGGTAGAACAAAATTTAAATGAACCGCTTATGTTTAAATTAGATTTTTTCAAATTGAAATCAAAATTGAAATGATTTTTTGGATTTTTAAAATTTTTTAAATCAAAATTGAATCGGATTTGAAAAAAATTGATTCAAATCAAATCGAAATTAGCGATTCGGATTGATTTATGATTTGATCAATTTTTTTGCATGCCCCTGCGTTTTGTTTGCACCGGTTCTTGTGACTGGTATGCTGAGACAAAGATAGGTCTCATGCGTATGTCTGAACTAGTGCCGGCATATGGACGGGGGTGGGGGAGCAGTTAAAGCTTGATGTCAGTACTATCATAATTGCTTGCTTGAAGATCTATCTAGGGTTGAAAACTGCAAGCAAATTAGGTCATATTGATGCATGCTTGATTCTGGTTCAACCTGGGTTTATGTTAAACTCTTGATTTTGGACTTAGATCTAACTCATTGGTTGATCGGATCAGGTGAGGTTAATTTTAGACTCAATAGATCTTTTGAGTCAAGTTAGGTTCAAGCATGATTACGGAAACCTAACCCTAATAGTTGATCAAGTAGGGACCAGTTGCATCTGGTCGGATTTATAGTTCAAACAAATAGTTAGCTCTTTATAGTTAAAAATATAGTAATTGATAGTGAATATAAAATCATCAAAAGTTTTAGATGAAACTAAAAGGCGATCTTAGACGTTAAATTTCTTAGTCAAAGATTATTAAACTTGATCTAAGAATTTGGTCATTGTTAAGATAGAAGTTTATAAACTAAAATTTAAAAAAAAATAAACATTGAAATACTTGAGAAATTATAAATATTTAAATATAATTAAGTAAAAGTAGGTCAGCAGAGGTGGGTTATTGAGATGTGTAAAGAGAGATTAGTTTAAATGAGATTTATTAAAAGAATTGAAAAGATATTTAGTGTGGATCAGAAGGGATTTTATATGATTTTTGGGTTGGTTTGGATAGGGTCCGGGCTGAGTCGGGTCAACCGGGCCTATTTTATTTTATTTTATCTTTTTTGTTAACTCAAGTTGTTGACTCGGACGGTGAGTCGGTGTTGAAAAAACATGATTATAAATGTTGGGAAGAGAGACCATGTATCATGTCTAACCAACCAAGAAAAGGCCCTAGTCTTCGAAATTCCTTGTAACTTAATTGACGTTGGCTTGGAGGCGGTTAAGAAGCGACTCTGAGAGAACTCCGTTTGCGAACGAGCCAAAGCTTACTTTATAGGCCTTGTCTAAGTTCGACTTTTTCTCTTGTTCGGAAGAACCAGTTTGGCTGTAACAAAAATTTTGATAATAACAATAAAATCTTCCTTTTCTTTGAAAAATAATTATCAATCAATTTCATAAGATAATCAGAGAATAATTATCTAGTAGAATAATTATCAATCAATTTCAAAAGATAATTATAAAATAATTATCACAGTAAGTATAATCTCGGACACCAAATTTATGTGAAAAAAATCTTCCCCTCAATATGAGTGAGAGTAAAAAAATCATAGCCAAAATCTCCACTATCATCAAAATAATGAGATGTAAAAGGAGTTCTTTGAAATCTAAAATCTTATAGATGTAAAGCAACTCTCTATCAAAGTCAAAGATCGAAATCACCTGACAAAATCACCAAGATAGTGATAAATCAACAAGAAGAGTTGAAGAAACCGGGTTGCAAAAAAAATTTGAGAATCTGAGCTGCTGAAACAACCAAATCTGAAAATGCTAAAAAGCTTCAATGGCCAATTGCACCGTTTAGGACAAAGAACTATGAGAGTAGAATCTCCACATAATATTTTAGCTCAATCGGTATTCAAATTACTATCCGATCGTCAGATTGATCAGAACTCTGCTGCTGCCAAACCAGACAAGGAACTTTGTATTCTGCCTCTGCCGTCGCTCTTCTTCACACGCTACCAGAGGTGGCTCTGCCACACTAAATTAAGGACACTCTAATCAGAAAATAAGTGGGCTCAATTTTTCCCACATTGTGTTTGAGCCATCCTCCACATATGAGTGAAGCCCAATCCAACAAATCTCCCTCTCACGAGTATGTGGAGGAATTCGACATTCCAGCTATGAGACGATATGTATCAAGCTTCTCTCTTGACAGCGTCTTTGTCAACATATCAGTACTATTATCAGCTACATGAATTTTCTCAAGTCTAACAACTTAGAGCTTAACACATCACGTATCCAATGATATCGGATGTCAATATGCTTCGACTTTGAATGAAAAAAAGAATTCTTACCAAAGTGTATGGCATTCTGATTGTTGCAAAACAGTACATACTTGTCTTGTTTGAAACCAAACCCTCGAAGAAACTTTTTCATCCATAGCAACTCTTTACATACTTCAGTTGCTACAATAAATTTTGCCTTTGTAATTGAAAGTGCAATGCACTTTTGCAACCTTGACTGCTATACTACAGCTCCCTCTGCTCCCTCTGCAAAGTTAATCAAATATTCTAAAGTAGACTTGCAAGAATCAATTTCTCCTCCTAAATCTGTATTAGTAAAGCCAACTAACATAGGTTTATCTTCACCAAAGAAAAGTCTCAAGTTGGGGGTATCACAAAGATATCTCATAATCCACTTCACAGCATTCCAATGCTCTTGATCAAGATTTAAGAGAAAATGACTAACTGTACAAACTACATGAGCTATATCAGGTCTAGTGTATAGCATGGTATACATTAAACTTCCAACTGCTGAGGCATAGGAGATTCTTTTCATATGTTCCTTTGCTTCATATATGGTAGGACATTGTTTGGAGCTTAATTTGAAATGAGATACAAGAGAACTACTAACCACTTTAGCCTTATCCATGCGGAACCGTTGAAGTACCTTTTGAATATACTTCTCTTGTAAAAAATACAATCTTTTTATACTTCTTTCTCAGCTGA
This sequence comes from Elaeis guineensis, assembly GCF_000442705.2. Taxonomy (NCBI): domain Eukaryota; kingdom Viridiplantae; phylum Streptophyta; class Magnoliopsida; order Arecales; family Arecaceae; genus Elaeis; species Elaeis guineensis. The sequence continues at coordinate 41,870,915 of NC_026002.2, forward strand.
TCTTCATTCCTAAAATCTATTTTGCAGCACTTATATCCTTTATAGCAAATGACTTAGCTGTTTCTTCAAGGCATCAATCTTGCAAATATTTTTACCAACAATAAAAATATCATCTACATAAAATAAAAGAATGATAAAATCATCATCAAAAAAATTTTGCATGATTACACAGTGATCTGAAGTATTCTTTTTGTAGCCTTGCTCTCTCATAACTGACTCAAATTTCTTATACCACTGTCTCGGAGCTTGCTTTAACCCATAAATATCTTTCTTCAACTTACAAACATAATCTTCTTTACCCTTTACTTCAAATCCTTCTTACTGCTCTATGTAGATTTCTTCTTCTAAATTACTATGAAAGAAAATAGTCTTCACATCCATCTACTTAATCTCCAAGTCAAGACTAGCTGCTAACCCAAATACTGCATGGATAGAGGATATCTTTACAACAGGAGAGAATATGTCTCCAAAATCAATCCCCTTTCTTTGGTTGAAGCCTTTAACATCCAATCTTGCTTTGTACCGAAATCTTACCTATGTTCTTCATACTTTGTCCTATACACCCACTTGTCCTTCAATGCTTTCTTGCCTTTAGGCAACTTTACCAACTCAAAGGCATGATTTTCATGTAGAGATTTCATTTCATTCTGCATAGCTTTAACCTACTCATCCTTTTGCTCATTTTCCATGGCCTCTTCATAATACTCAGGTTCTCCCCCATCAGTCAACAAAATATACTCACTCGCACAGTATTTAGTTGAAAGCTGCCTATTTCTAGTAGATCTTCTAAGTGGAATTGTAGGAATTTCATATGTTGGCTGCTCCACATGAGTATCCCTATCTATTTCTTCTTATGTGAGAACATCTATATCAATTGCATCATGCATATCATTCTGAGTTTCAATTGCATCTTGCTTTCCCATTGGAGTAGGAGGGACTATATCTAGTTCAACTGGTATAGCACTGTACTTAGGTACTGATTTTTTTTCTCTTTTAATGTCAGCCATTGTTTGATCCTCCATAAACATAGCATCTCTGCTTCTGATAAGTTTTCTATTAACAGGATCATATAACCTATAGCCAAACTCATCTTGACCATAATCCAAAAATATACATTATCTAGTTTTCACATCTAACTTAGATCTTTCATCTTTTAGAATATGCACAAAAGCTTTATATCCAAAAATCCACAAATGATCATAAGAGATCTCTTTACCAGGTCAAATTCTCTATGGCACGTCAAATTGCAAAAGAACACTTGGTAAAAAATTTAAAACATATATAATTGTATTCAAAGCTTCTCCCCAAAAGAATTTTGGCAATCCAACTTGTGAAAGCAAGCATCTGCCTCTTTCAACAAGTATACTGTTCATCCTTTCAGCTAAGCCATTTAACTATGGAGTCTTTGGAGAAGTTTTCTGATGTCTAATACCTTGCTCTCTATAATAAGTATCAAATGATCCTGAATATTCACCACTATTGTCTGTATAAATACACTTCAATTTCTTCCCAATTCCTCTCTCAATTGAAGCTTGAAACTTTTTAAACATGAATAACACTTGATCTTTTGTCTTCAAAGTGTAAACCCAAGACTTTCTTGAATGATCATCAATGAAAGAAATAAAATAATAAGAAACACCAAGAGACATTGTCTTTATAGGACCACAAACATTAGAATGTACCAAATCAAGAATTTTTTATTTTCAGAAAGGTGAATGACTATTGAAGGATACTCTATTTTATTTTTCTACCAAACAATGCACATATTTCTGCAAATGTGTCCTCTAAACTCCAAGTAGCACCTTCCTTTTTGCTAGCACAGTAACCCTTTCTCGCTCATATGGCATAATCTCTGATGCCACAACTCTAATCCATCATTTGTCCCAATTGCATGCACAACATCTCTAACAATCTTAGCATGAGGCAAGTACAAAATAGTGTGCTTCTTACCTCTAGCTGCAACCATAGAGTCCTCTGTGAGTTTCCAGCTATCACCTAAAAAATTACCATCATAGCCTTCATCACAAAGTTTACCTACTAAAAGTAGATTTAACCAAATATCTAGAATATACTTTATACGTCTGAAAAATAATCTGGATCCATTAAAGGTCTCCAAGCAGACATCTCCAATACCAGCGCATTTAGTTACACCCTCATTAGCTATTCTCATATCTCCAAAACCACCAGGTGTGTAGGAGGTGAACACATCCCTCCTAACTATAACATGAATGGAAGCACCACTGTCAACCACCCAACTAGTCTCACCATGAGTAAGATTAACTACATCATACTCCTGAATGACAAGGAGATCTTTAGGAGTTACATTGACCCTGTCATCATCATCACTGTTATCTTCTCATTTCTTTTTTTTCTTTGTTCTTCCTGTACTCTCTTTTCCACTTGTAATAAAATTTTTGATATGCCCTTTCTTACCACAATAGCGACACTCAAAATTTTATACTCTTCCTTGACTTGCTTCTGCTATTCTCTCTATTTTTGGGATCCCGGCTCTTACTTGTCTCTCTGGACTCAGAAACTAAGACTTTTGATTGTGAAGAAGACCTTTGTGATTTTCTTTTTATCTCTTCTTTCAAAACATTGCTTTTAGCAAAATCCATGGAGATAATACCATCTGGTGCAGAATTAGATAAAGACATTCTAAATATCTTTTATAAGTTCGACAAGATATCAAGAAGCCACAAATCTAAAATTTCTTTATCAAATTTAATGCCTATACCAGCAAGCTGATTAATGATTCTTTGAAAAATATTTAAGTGATTTTTCATCAAAGTTCCATCCTCATACCTCAAGGCCATCATCTATTTTATTAAAAACAACTTGTTGTTCCCAATCTTTTGGGCATACAATTGTTCCAATTTGTTCCAAAATGTCCGAGCATGTGTCTCCCCATTAATATCGTTCAATACATTATCATCTACCCACTTTCTGATATAGCCACACACTTGCCAATGCATCAAGGCTCATTCCTCATCTATTTTACATTTAGATTTTTTAGTAGCAAACACAGGTAGATAATAATCTTTAACATAGAGTAGATCCTCCATTTTTTTCTTTTTAAAGAGCATAATTTGAACCATTCAAATTAACCATTCTACTTGTATTGACTTTCATCATTCAAAACAAATAAGATAACATAAAAACAAGCTATGATATTAGTCTATTGGAAAGAACCAGTTTGACTGCAACAACAATTTTGACAACAACAACAAAATCTTCCCTTTATTTGAATTAAGAGAAAGTACTCAAGTAGAATATATCAATTAATTTTAGAAAATAATCAGAGAATAATCATCACAGTAAGCATAATCTCGGGTACCAAATTTATGTGAAAAAAAATCTCTTCCTCCATATGAGTGAGAGTAAAAAAATTACGGCCAAAATCTCCACACGTGGCCTCGTGAGCCACGATATCCTTCATTGTCCACAGTGAACCGTGATATCCAGGCAGGCCTGGACGCCCGCACTGCCTGAGCGCACACTCGTGCCTGTCTGGGTTGGCTAGTGCACTGCTGGCCCATGAGGCAGTGCGCTGCCGAGCCTGGCCCATGCCGCCTTCAGCCTGCACCAGCCCGTGGGCTCCTCCGACAGTCCGTGGGCCATACCAACTGCTCTCGACCTTCTCTCGTGCATATCTTCTCCATCTGGACTCCATTTGGGCTGTTCTTGGACTCGTTGGATTTCGTTCGTTGTCCTGGACCTTGTCTTAGATTTATTATAGACCGAATCTCAAGATATTTTTTCAATAATTAGTTGAATACTTAAATTTGTATCTATATTCAAAAAAATTCGGACATGAAAATGGATCTAGATGGATATTATTAGGTCTACTTTCACCCCTACGCCCAAGTCCTTTAAAAGGGTGGTTAACCCTAAATCAGTTATGTGATTGTTTGACATTGATGAAGTCTATAATTTTTTTCTTTAGAGCAAAACATCAATGAAGTCAATATTAAAGAGCCATGGCAATCCAAAAAGTAAAATATTGGGAGCTATTAAAAATTTCATATCTTAAACCTTGGAATCATTGTAATAGACACCAGATACATACTTATGGATGTGCTTATCCTCCAATGGATCCTTTGATTTCAATTTGTAGACATACAGTACAAAGCCAATCCCATTTAATGGGAGAGGCATGGACAAGGATGATAGTCATCTTATTCATGGTTTATCTTAAATATCATAAATTATTTTAATGTGGTTATCTTACATATCAATAACTTTTTTGATTCGAGATTGAATATTGCTATCATCACTTCCAAGAACGAAAGGTATCCGAAAGGTCCATTTGGTTGGGATGCCTCAAATTATAGGATAATCTAACTATTCATAAAAATTATTTATCAAAAAAATTATTGTAAAGAAAAATAAAATTTATTATATTTAGTTTAGGACTGAAATCAGATCGAATATTAGCATATCCATATTCATATTTGTTTTATTTGATGAATATAAAAACGGATACAGATATTATTGAGATGCAAAAATTGATATCCATATTTGTTTTAAATGGATATAGATACAATTCTGTTGGGATATACCGACCGACGACCCCGACGGACGACCCCGACGGACGACCCCGACTGACGACCGACGGACGACTCCGACCGATGACCCCGACAGACGGCTGCCGACAATATCCGACCGAAGGTGTGTCGGATAAACCGAAGGTGTGTCGGTCGAACCGACCCATGCTGTTTCCGACCGACCGAGCGGCCGAACCCATATTACCGACTCACTGTCGGGGGTGGCAGCCGACGTCTGACTTAAGCAAGACACCAAACCAGCCGACGGTGCCGCCGGATCATCACCCGACGTCCCGGCAGCCGAATACCGATGTATGATCGGCCAGCCCTCCCAAATGCCGTACGACCGCTATGGGCTGCTGTCCTGTCAAGGACGTGCTGTGTGACCACCCTGAAACATTGTCCTGCCAAGGATATGGGTTGATTCTGACAACCCGCGGTGATTTGACAACCCACGGCGACTCTGACAGCCTCCGGCAATTTGACAACTCCTCCCATTGTCTGCGCCATTAATGACGGCGCCATGCCGCGCTCTACTATAAAATGGGGAAGGCAACAGTGCTGGAGGAGGTCGATTCGAAACCCCTGAACCCCTCCTCTCTAGCTCTCGCTCTCTCTCGTTGAGCTCTTTATTTTCTTTTCACTATTGCCTAGTCTCCTCTCTGACTTGACCGTCGGAGAGTCCCCGTCGGAGCCACCTCCGGTCAGTGCGGACTTTCTTTTGCAGGCGCTCGTTCCCGACGATCAGGCGACGAGGGGATTGACCGCAACAGATTGGCACGCCAGATAGGGAGGATCGACAGCACCAGGGATTGTAACCCCCGCGGAACTCGAAGCATCTCCTAAGATGACAAGAACGAGAGCTCAGCGATCGAGGGTCACTGGATCGGCGAGGCGCTCTTCCCGTCGGGAAGAGGCCTCTCCTCCACCCTCCATGGCGGAACCTAGCTCTCCGCATCCCGCGGTGACCACGGAGGCACAGATCGCGATGATCGTGCGGTAGATGACCGTTCTGACAGACGCAATCAAGAGCCTTCAGCGTCAACCGATCCGGTTGCCGCCCCCGCCGGCGGAGCAACCGGCGGCACGTCCGGTGCCCTCCCGAAGCAGCCGCCGAAACCCGCGTCGGTCTCCGTCGCCTCCTCGGGAGCACCTGCCACAACGCTCCCACCGAGAGGAGGAGGGGCGGCTGCGGCGTGACACCCATCGGTCCCGACGGTCATCTCCCTCCCAGCTGGAACGAGCGAGGAAGGAGAAGCGACCGCGAACACCGTCCGCCTCTCTCTCGGACTCATCGGGAGACTCCACCCCCGGGGTCTCTCAGCACCGATGAATCGACGACTACGAACGTAGGTTCGAAGAAATCGATCGTCGGCTTGCCCAGCTGCAGGTGGACGGACAGAAGTCCTCAAATGATGTTGACTTCCAGACCGCCCAACCTCTCTCCCAACTCATCCTCGACGAACCGATCCCCAATCGGTTCAAGATGCCACACGTGGAGCCTTACGACGGCTCCACCGACCCAGTCGACCACTTGGAGAGCTACAAGGCTCTCATGACGATTCAGGAGGCAACCGACACTCTTCTTTGCATTGGCTTCCCCGCCACACTTCGCAAAGCTGCTAGGGTCTGGTACTCCGGCCTCCATTCGGGAAGTATCCACTCCTTCGGGCAGCTCGAACATTCCTTCGTGGTCCATTTCAGCACCAGTCGGAAGCCGCCACGAACCTCGGACAGTCTTTTCTCCCTCAAGCAGAGAGAAAATGAGACTCTACGACACTTTGTGACGCGATTCAATGCGGCCACGCTTGAGGTTCGAGACCTCAACGAAGACATGGCTATCTCGGCCATGAAGAGGGAGCTAAGGGGGTCCCATTTCACATACTCCTTGGACAAGACCCTCCCCCGGACATACGCCGAACTGCTGGAGCGCGCGTACAAGTACATGCGCGCGGACGAAGGAGCTTCCGACCGGTGCCTGACTTAAGGCACGGGCCGAAAGGAAAAACGGAAGAAAGGTCGGGCCCATGCTGAACCCAGCAGGCCCTCCACCGATAGACGGGTCTTACCCCGACGACGGAGTCCGAGACCGACGCATCGCAGGTATGACTCCTACACTCCTCTCCCCGCTCCTCGTACGCAGATCCTGATAGAGATCGAAAGAGTGGAGAATCTATGACGACCTCGGCCTCTGAAGGCAAAAGGCCCCGACCAACACGGCCGATCGTCGATCGCCGAATCAATGGCTCGATCGCCGATCGTCGAATCAATGGCTCGATCACCGATCGCCGAACCGATGGCCTCGACCTCTGAAGGCAAAAGGCCCGGACCAACATGGCTCGATCACCGATCGTCGAATCAACAGCTCGATCATCGATCGCCGAACCGACGGCCTCGGCCTCTGAAGGCAAAAGGCCCCGACCAACATGGCTCGATCATCGATCGCCGAATCAATGGCTCGATCACCGATTGCCGAACCGACGGCCTCGGCCTCTGAAGGCAAAAGGCCCCGACCAACATGGCTCGATCACCGATCGTCGACTCAATGGCTCGATCACCGATCGCCGAACCGACGGCCTCGGCCTCTGAAGGCAAAAGGCCCCGACCAACATGGCTCGATTGTCGATCGTCGAATCTACGACTCCATCATCGGTCTGATCGTCGAATCGCCGAACCAACGGCTCAATCTACGTCTCGATCGTCGAGGACACATCGGATTCTACGACGGAGATCAAAGGGGTGGAATATCTACGACGGCCCCCACCTCTGAAGGCAAAGGACTTCGACTAATGCGGCTGGCTAACTTGCTGACTTAGCTTCGACTAAGAAGGGCAAAATGCCAAGACGACCGCAGTCGCATTTGTGACATACCGATCTGGTCACGACCGGTCGAAGGATATTCGGCTTGCCACCGTTTATCATACATCCCGACGCATACGTCCGACCAAGGGCTGGACAATGGATATTTGACTTGCCATCGTTATCCTATCCGAATACGTCGGACGCTACTCGACTATCAGATTCTGTGGAATGATCGTGTTGACGAGCAACGTTCGGAGGTTGGCCAACCTCCGACCCGACGTGCATGCTCGACCTACAGTCGGGACGATCGATATTGGATCGTTCGTTGATGTGATCGACAGAGTCGGGGCAAGACGGGACGGAAAACCACTCCTTTCGTCCGAAGCCGTCACCCACGTGTTCACGCGAGCCAACACGACATCAGACTCAGGAGTGGGGGGGCAACTGTTGGGATATACCGACCGACGACCCCGACGGACGACCCCGACTGACGACCGACGGACGACTCCGACCGACGACCGATGGACGACTCCGACCGACGACCCCGACAGACGGCTGCCGACAATATCCGACCGAAGGTGTGTCGGATAAACCGAAGGTGTGTCGGCCGAACCGACCCATGCTGTTCCTGACCGACTGAGCGACCGAACCCATATTACCGACTCACTGTCGGGGGTGGCAGCCGACGTCCGACTTAAGCAAGACACCAGACCAGCCGACGGTGCCGCCGGATCATCACCCAACATCCCGACAGTCGAATATCGATATATGATCGGCCTGCCCTCCCAAATGCCGTACGACCGCTATGGGCTGCTGTCCTGTCAAGGACTTGCTGTGTGACCACCCTGAAACATTGTCCTGCCAAGGACATGGGTTGATTCTGACAATCCGTGGTGATTTGACAGCCCACGGCGACTCTGATAGCCTCCGATGATTTGACAACTCCTCCCATTGTCTGCGCCATTAATGACGGTGCCATGCCGCGCTCTACTATAAAACGGAGAAGGCAACAGTGCTGGAGGAGGTCGATTCGAAACTCCTGAACCCCTCCTCTCTAGCTCTCGCTCTCTCTCGTTGAGCTCCTTGTTTTCTTTTCACTGTTGCTTAGTCTTCTCTCTGACTTGACCGTCGGAGGGTCCTCGCCGGAGCCACCTCCGATCAGTGCGGATTTTCTTTTGCAGGTGCTCGTTCCTGACGATCAGGCGACGAGGGGATTGGCCGCAACAAATTCGTATATTGAAAGTATGGATATAATGATGGATGTAACTTAGATAATTAAACTTTATGATTACAAAGTCAAAGATATTACTAAATAAATGACAAATCAAGTTAAAAATATAGTTATATGATTGTATATTTTTCTTAAAAATTAATGAGTACCATATAAAATTATATAAGATTACATATAGATTTGGATATTCGGATACGGATCGGATAGTTATCTATCTATATCCATATCCATTATTCTTTGACGGATATGGATATAGATATGGATATTAGTTAGATCTTCAAATTTTTATCCATATTCGGATTGATGCGGATATAGAAATGGATCTGGATGGATAATATCTATATCACTTTTATCCCTAATTTGATTGGTAAAAAAATTATTTTAGAAAATAATGTTGAAAAAAGATTACTATGTTTGGTTAGAGGTAATCCTACGTAGGAATATGATAAAATTTATAAATATATCTTTCGATATAAAATATTTTTTTAATATTAAGATAGTATTGTTATTTCTAATTAGTTTTTATATAATGACTATAATCATATAGTCTTTTGCATCATGTCTTCTCCATCTTAATTTTTTTACAAAAGCTCTTTATTGGATGAATTTGGAACGATATCAAAACAATCTAATGATTATATATACAGTTTTATTGAGGATATTTTTGCTAAGTATAGATTACCATCACTCGAGAATTTATCAAATACTATGCTAATATTTATTTTTTCTTTTCTCTTCAAAAAATAGATATGGGGCTCATTAATTTTTTTATCATCTTTCTTTCATTTTTCATACCAAACTTGATAATCTGATATATGATTTATTTTTTCATGTCAAATTATCCACAACCAAATAGCTTCAAAAAATACATATTTTCATGCACAAGGCAATAAGATGTTCTACATGGATCGCAATGTTCTATGCTTCGTCAACAGAATCATAGCACATGCCGAAAATAAAAAAAAGCTTCTAAGTGCTGCTTCCTAATTTGCTTTTGATGCGGTGCTAATGGTGCTTTTTTTTTAAACCCCGTGAATTGTATTGATCCCTATAACTACACCAATATTCCTCTGGTGCATCGCACCTATCTCTACTAGTCATTGACTGTTATAATTTCGTATTTTATATCTTCGATGAAAAAATAGATGCAAAGACTGATAGGTTCATGCCCACCCTCTTCCCTTAAGAAAAACCCTCTTTGCTTGGTTGCATTCACTAATCAACAATTATCAGTTAATCCAATTGTTTGGCTGCTCTCTTTCATTTTCTACTTTTATTTATTTATTTTACGAAGAGGTCCAGGTTCAAATCTTGACCGTGTCATATTATTACATTTTTCTTTTGTATGATATATACATTTCTGCAATAGAGCGTGATATGTGCGGACATGGCGGATGCTGATTTGCGTGAAAGGCCGTCTGCTGTTGCTATCATGCCGGCTTGAAACAATTCCACGGCTTACACGGTACGTAGGGTATGCAGGACCTTCACGTCCCACGTCGAAACTACCCCGTTTTGCAGTAAAAACCTCGGGGATCTTGCATGATAAGCCTCTGCTGGAACAATGGCTGGGTACACGTCTTCATCAATGTGGTTGTCACCCAAAAAGGAAAATACTTTTCCTAGACGTTGGAGACGTTTTTGTAACGCTTTGAGCTAACATTGTCTCGGTCGCCCGTTAGCACATGGATTTATCTGTAGACTGGGGGTCCTCTGCGGTGTGGTGCACCGTACACATCATCCATCACACGATGGACGGTCCAGATGTGGATAGCACGGTGCATGCTGCATGTGGCCACGTGCGATCGTCTATCTTAACTATGAGTGACCTGTTCAGACCTCTCTCGATCCAAGAGATAATTGTTCAAATCGCACCCTCTTCTTTTTAAGGATTAAAAAAAAAAAAAAAAAATACAGCGTGGAATCAGTTGGACTAGCCAATTCAGACTTCTTCCAAATCCAAACACCATGCGGTTTCCATCAAAAAAAAAAAAAAAACACCATGTGGTTGCCAGAATGGTTGTTTTCATTATTCAAACAGACTTAGCTGCTCCTTACCACTTCAGCATAAGCATATTATCCTTAATTTTTCTACCGATGTTGCTTGCTTCTTTTAAGCAATATTTACAAAGATGTCAGCACGAGCTCCTGTTTACGAATCACGACCTTGGTTTCCTCTCCATTGGCCTGCTTCAAAAGATCCTGTGGGATCCATGGGCATGTCTTATTCTATTGTCAAATCTATCTTTCGATGTGCTCAGCAACGTAAGAAGCAATCCAATCTACCGTGCTATTCGTTTTCGAAAAATATACTGAACAGACACCGCGACAGACTCATAAAGTAATGTTCAAATATCATGGAGAAGTGGATGGGTCTATAGCTGTCTCTTGTCGTCCTGGATCTAATTGATAACGGTTGCTGAATCACCCTCTATGCAAATTCTCTTCGCTCGCGGCTCCTGCATGGCACAAATAATATCTGCTCAGATGGCTCGAAGCTCAGCTCTCAGCATGGATGGCTAAAAAAGATATGAGATCCCTACCATCGATAATCTGACATTCGGATACCGGATGAAAAATCCAGCACCATCTCTGTCGTTCCTGATACTGCCATCAAAATTGATTTTGATATAAATCCTGAATGAGGGGACTCCCACGAACTGAAGATAATCATTTAGTTCATTGTAAGAGCAACATGGGAGTCTCAGGACTCAGAGACATCTAAAAATGGACCGACAACATCGAAACGATAGTATTCCGCAGTCAAACATATAGCCCTCTCTAGCACCTAATGTGCAGACACCACTTTGACTTCAAAGATCAGACTATTTTTAGATAGTTAGACCTAATAAGCGACATATATCATCTTTCCCTTCAGACATCGATCGGTCCCTCAATCGTACCAGCTACATTCAAGAAGGGCCCTCAAGGACCAAGGCAGTCCATGTGACATCTAAGGCCAAGTCGATAGCTATTTAGCTACTAAAAACCCATGCAACAAAACTGGTACGGCATTATCCCTAGATAGGGTCTGACCTGAAAATGACCTGATTCAAAATAGTCATATATCAGATTTTGTCGCAGAATTATACCTTCCAATTTGATGGACCCTTTAGGACCAACATTATAGTCTTTTCTAGTGGAATTTGGTCTGAGCCATTTCTTGTAACTTGGAAGGTACCTGCTCCTTGATTAAAACGTCATGCTGTTTCTCATTAGAAGGATGATAGAATATTCAAACATACGATGAGTGCTTGGTCCACCAATGCTTGGTCCAGTTCAAGTTATGGATCCCTGTTGAAGATGCCGTTTGAATCAGAAATGTGATCGGTTGTACAAAAAATTGCTAAATGCTTGCATTCACTGTTCCGGCGGTGAATCGTGGCCCTGCCTGGCGTTTAATCTGGCCAAACTGTCAACTTTCGGCAGCTTGAGCCTCACCTAGCTAGCCATGTTGACTCGGCCTAATCGAGTCAGTTCAGCCGGCTCTCACATGGAATATCCAGATCTATTATATTTTTGTGCACATATATTTAATAAAATTTAGATCATGATTAATAGTATAGTTTTTTATTTATGTACTCTATGATATAATTTGGCACTCATGCACTATTATTGTAGATATTTTTTTAGCCATTTGATGTACAGATAGAAGGCATCCAAAATATATAAAATATTTTTAGTAGTTTTGTGATGTAGATTATAATGAACAAAGTAGATTTTGCAGAATGCCCATCACTGATTTTTAATAGGCACGATTAAGGTCTTAATCCTTCCAAAAGGAGAATAGATGAACTCTCTCCATATATAACTATGTATCCTGATTGAAAGTTATGCATTTTGATCTTCTCTAATTTATGTAAGGTTTGGTTTCTCAAAAGAAATTTATGTAAGGTCTGGACACAAAGTAGATAATTTTTATTATATTAACAGGCTAAGATATATTAATAAATATTTAAATTAGTACTTTATTTTATTGATCATTATCTATGCATCTCTTAAAACTATGCTAATTATATAATTTTTAAAAATAAACTTTCAACTAAGCTACCACCGTATTTTTTGTTGTGCCAATTTTTATTTTTCATGCCACCACAAAATTACTCTTTTTTGATAGGTGGTGATAATAAGGAGGGCATCGTTAGTTGCACATTGATTAAGTCAAGAAAGACTCTAGCTTATGTGAAAAAAGACCATCCTCTTCTCTATATGAGGTGCTTTTTGGATTAGAATTTAGAGGAACAAAATTATGAGATCCATGAGTCAGAGTAGACATTATCTTACATGCCACAATAGTAAGATAGCTTGCATTCTAAAGCATTATTCATTGCCACATTAGATGCATCCATCTACCATCCCCTCTTTCAATTCTTATATAATAATATTTATATATGACCGGATCATTAGGTGCCTTGATGTCCATAGCAGGAGAGAGAACCGTGGCACATTTGGCTCATATCCTGGACCATGCTGCTTTGGTTCTACCTATCACCTCACTGGCAATTGGGGCCCCCCTCTAGCTATAACTATAGAACATTTTAGAGATGCTTGTGCTTCATTACTGGAATTAAAATCATAATAGATTAGAATGAAAATCAAAATGATCACCAATTAATGCACTTAGTTTGTGGTTGAAATTAGAATCTGAATTCAAATGGGATCTAAATGGTAGAAGATAGTCCAAATTAGATTTTAAAGAATTGAGGCACCTTTAAAATTAAAATAAAAATAAAATTTTATCTAACAAAATGATTAGAATGAATATTACTCATTATTATTTTCATTTTAGAGTTCAACTTCCTCCGTCGAAATATATTCCAGAATGAGCGTACAGCAACCGCCATGCACAATATAAACATGTGTCAACAATTTGATAGCTTGCCTTTCCAACGACATGGGTGGCCACCAAAGAGTGGCTGGATGGAAAGATGGTGCTAAAATTTGCAATCTAGCTCAAGGAAAACAGCAAATCCAGACAGTCTGGATCCTTCGGACCAATATTAAAATCGCCCATTTCATGTTTGTTTGGCCATTCGGTTGGAAGCTTTTGCATGGTTAGCCTAGAGTACGGAAAGGCATGTTACGACACGTATAAATTGTAAGGGATGTGCGCCGCAAATTAGGGTGCATGGAAAGTCGTACATGGTGATCAAAGCTGTTGGCTTTCCCTTTAAAGGATCATTTATTTGGTTTAATAGTGGTGTTGCTCTTTCTATCTAATACTATAGAAAATATAGAACAAATAATATAAATAGAAAAAGCACTATTATGACTCCAATACCAAATTTTTTATGATTTTTATTATTTCCAGTACAAATTGTGGATTCAATTGGAATTTTTGCAGCTTCAGAGTCTGAATTAGAACTAGGAGCTATTCTATTCACAAAGAAGCTACTCAGCTTAGCAATTAACATATAGCAACTATTGATTTCTTTGCCAAGGAAGCTAACATATTATTTTGACTCTTCCACCAAAATCGGGCTGGCCACGTAAGTTGAGTTTGAATCTCCCATTTATATCTCTTCAAATGTTACAAGCCTTGATTTTAATTTTTATTAATTTAACAATTATTTGACTTTACCATACTAGAACTAATGAAATTCAACATCACAAATTTATCCATTCCATAAAGAAAACAAGAGTTTAATTATAATTGGCTAGTTTTATTATGCTTTATTTTTTTTCCGTATTCAATCCTATATTTTGTAGCAAGCACTATCATATTCAAAAGCAAAAACCAAGTCATTATCATGAAGTAGTATGAAGAAAAAAATTTAATTAGGAATATCTTGGGATTACTATGGCTGAGAGGAAGTCAAGAGGATGGTGTCGTCACAAACAAACAAACAAGGGAACTCAGCCGCCGGTCAAACTCACGAGCTTTGACCACGAATTCCACGGTCAAATTTTCCACCCTCTCCGCCTCCTTCAACGAAGATTCACCATTGCCCATCGGCTTCTACGTAACCACCAGTCCCATATTACTAATCCCCCACCCTCCTTTCCTCCCCTTCTCTCAGACATATACTACCCTCTCCTCTCCAACTCCATTCCAACTCTTCTATTAAAAAGAAACTCCATTCCAACTCCCTCTCTTCCTCTTTTCTTCCCTTCTTTTGGTCTCTCCAAGCTATGACTTCTCCTACCGGGAGTTTAGAGACCTCGTCCAATTCTTGGCCGGCGGCCGCCTTCTCCTTCCCGACTACTTCCTTCTCCGAGCTCCTCTCGGGAGCTGGCAATGATGGCGAGGATTGGTTGATGACCACGGCCACCTGGGGGCTATCTGACAATATGGGAAACGGTGGAGCAGGTGGACCGAAGTTTAAGTCCATGACTCCTCCTTCACTGCCCATCTCTCCTGCTCCTATCTCTCCATCCTCATACTTTGCCATTCTGCCCAGCCTCAGCCCAACGGAGTTCTTGGATTCCTCTGTTCTTCTCTCCTCTAATGTAAGAATGTGAAGTAGAACAGTCTTTTGTAGTCTTACATATATTTCTATCCATTTAATTGGAATTTTAAGTTCCATAATTGGTTCCTCTGTTTTTTTTTTGAGGAGTAGGGGAGGCTGGAATGGATCAGCCACCCATCTTTATTAAGAAAAGAAAGATATTCACAAGAGAGCTGACTGTATTGAATAATTGGTTCCTCCGTTGTTTAGCTTTTTTCCTGTAATCATAATATATATGTGGGTTCATGCCTGCTGTGGGACAGATTCTAACTTCAATAACCATAATTAGAAAAAGCAAGACCCAACTTTTCTTGCCATCTCCGAGACCAGAGTCTTTATCTCTCTCTCCTTCCTCTCACACCATAGTTTATACCTTTCAGTTATTAGGTGGATATTTCTAGTCTTTCTGATTCATGAGTTGACTGAGATGTACATCTATGTATCTGTAAATTATTACATAAATGATGCTTTTTGATAATTAATATGTGTTGAATTGCTTTTGATAGATTCTGCAATCTCCAACAATTGGTACTTCTCCTGCACAAATGTTTGATTGGAGGGGACCTGCTGCAAGTTATCAGCAAGGCATCAAAGAAGAAAACAAGGGCTACTCTGAGTTATCGTTTCAAACCCAAGCAAGTAATGGAGCCGTGCAAACAACATCCTTCCACCCTTCTTCAATGCCAATTTCTTCAGTAAGTGTTCTAATCTTTCTTTCTTTTATTCCAAGTAACTGCTCCTGTGTTATTTTCATTTTTATAGCACTGATACGAAATATTTGTTATACCAGTGACATGTTCTAAGATTCTAATATGTATCTTTCATCTCTTTTTGCTAATATAGGATCAAAAATCATGGAATTACCAACAAGAGAGCAACAATGCCAACGTGAAAGCTGAATTAGTCCCTCCCAGCCGAGCAAATTCTTCTGGGATTCTACATGCAAATGCCCAAGTTGACACTGGCGAGCAGCAATCTTATTTTAGTCATTCTACCCAAGCTGCTCAAACCTTAAGAGAGCAGAGGACGTTAGATGATGGCTACAACTGGAGAAAGTATGGGCAGAAGCCGGTGAAAGGAAGCGAGAACCCTCGCAGTTACTACAAGTGCACTTTCCCGAATTGCCCGAAAAGGAAGAAGCTGGAGAGGTCATTAGATGGACAGATCACAGAGATTGTGTACAAGGGTGCTCACAACCACCCAAAGCCTCCGTCCACCAGAAGGAACTCAGCTTCCTCTCAAGCTTTCCCGGCTTCAGGTGCTGCTGAAGCATCTGATCATTCTTTCGGGGCGCAACCGGGCACGCTAATAGACTCTGTTCCAACACCAGAAAATTCTTCGGTCTCTTTCGGTGACGACAATCTCGATGCTAGTAAATTGGGTGCCGATGAGTTCGATGAAGATGAACCAGATGCTAAGCTTCGGTAAGCTTTTATTTTGTTAATTAGAATTTAAAAAGTGTTTGATTGATTAGTCTTGTGAAGAGGGAGAGAAGTGAAATAATGTCTTCATTTTTTTTTTTTCAGGAGGAAAGATGGTGAGAACGACGGGATTTCAGCCTTAGGCAATAGGACAGTGCGGGAGCCTAGAGTGGTGGTTCAAACCACAAGCGATGTCGATATCCTCGACGATGGGTATCGGTGGAGAAAGTATGGGCAGAAGGTGGTGAAGGGGAATCCAAATCCAAGGTGAGCATTGCCTTGACTCCTCTTAATTTTGGAAATTCTAGAATTGTTGAGGCGTGTTCATGTTCCACAAACTCGGACTGAGCTTGAGGAGCATGACTACCTTGGATCTTTAGGCATTTAGTTTCTCATTTCATGCTGTGGAAAATATGACATCTGGTACACTATGTAAATATTCTTCATTAGAATCAGTGTCTAATCTATTAGAAAAATAAATGATACTAATTAGATGAATATGGACTAAAATTTTGGTTCCTTGCTACCTATAGGAGCTACTACAAATGCACCACTGTGGGTTGCCCGGTGAGAAAGCACGTGGAAAGGGCATCCCATGATCTCAGAGCAGTGATTACAACCTACGAGGGCAAGCACAACCATGACGTTCCTGCTGCTCGTGGAATCGGAGTGCGTAGGCCTCCAACGGAGGACGATAACAGCAAGAATAACTTCACCATGGCTATTAGACCAACGGCGATGGTGAATCATCCTAATCAAATGATGACTAATTCTCTATTTAGTAGTAGACCAAGTGCTTCTGTAAGCCAGGCTCCCCTTACACTCGAGATGCTGCAAACCCCCGGGAGCTATGGATTCTCTGGTTTTGACTACTAATGAATTCTTACATAAATCAGCAGCAGCAGCAGAGACGGATGGAGGGTGTGTTCTCAGAAACAAAGGAAGAATCAAGGGATGAGTTGCTTCCTGAGTCGTCGCAATGCTGAAATTTGTTAGGGGGAAGAGCAATGGACACGGTACTAATAGTTAGGGTTCTCATTGTATATTATATAGGGTTTTCGTTGTAAATTGAGTTAAAGAGGTATAGATTTTTTTTTTTTTTTTTTAAATATCATTTGTTTCACTTGTTTTGGAACCCTTTTAAGCTACAAACAAGACCTTTTGACACCTGCATGGCTGTATCATGAGAGTCGGGAAAAAAGTGAAGAGGAAAGGGATCTGAATAAGTCCAATCTTCATGTTGTACATCAACAACTTATGAAATGTCAAAGAAAGGAAATATTCATAGAATCTATCAGTTTAGAGTTGAGGCAGTATGTCAATAGGTTCAAAATAAATTACCTTCTGTAGTGGTTTGATAAGTTACCAAGTACTTTTAGTTGAAATGCAATTCTCAAATATATGAGTAACACGAACACAAAATATATTGAAATCTCTCTCTCTCTCTCTCGTCTTTGTGTATGTGTACACTCTCTTGTGCAGAAGGTTTGACATACAGTAGCTAGATTAGCAGCTTGTCAAAAAAGAAAATCCTTAAATTAATGATGGTGTACTTCCTAAGAAGGAACCTATGGGACAAGCTTGATTAGCTTATTGCCGAGCGTTGCGGAAATTTTGCATATATTATATTTGGCATTGCTTGACCAAATGTAAAACTCCATGATGTATATATACAGGAACTTTGGCTAACGATTAACTAGCATGAACATCGACATTTTATGTTGGCAATGTTTATTTGGCATCCATGGAGGCATGTAAGAGGGTCGTGGGAATATTCAACATTTCCTCGATCTTTACCAGCCTTTCTTCCTATAGTCGGTCAATTTATCCTGTTCTATATATTGACCTCTGAAAGAAGCTTGAGCTATTTACTTTCAAACACCCATCATTCTTCCCTTTTTCTTACGCAAATAAGATATATATATGTGGTGTTCTAGACATATGAAGTGAAATTGGATGTACATAGCAGCATTTAGAGTCCCCGCTCTTCCAACTTAAATATCAACAAGCCCTTAATAACACGACATAAAACACAAGCACAACTTGACTTCTTCCTTCACAAGAAGAGATCAGGACCAGATTGTTGTCAGGCCAACATCCAACTTTTGGATTTATTGATTTGTGAGTTTTATTTTGGAGAGATTTCAGCTAATTAGACTACTTTCATAAATAGCATTGAGATTTTTATTACAGGGCACAATTGGCATCATGAGACTACTGGTTGAAAGTGAACCATGTCACATGCTGCTATCATGTGACATGGTATGTGACAAACACAGCTTCCTATCTTCTCCTCCTCCAACTAAACCAGAAGCAAAACATAATTCGGGCATTCTTGTTTCTAATATTACTCCACATATCTATAAGTTGAGCAGTGCAGAAGATAAAAGGATCAGAGGAGGGGCAACACAACCACAAGGCAATAACCTAACTACCTGAACCAAAATTGCTTCATAGTAGGGCCTAAAGGTGTTTAAACCTTGACCCTAGTCTGAATTTATATTTGACTGCGATGATAAATCATGACCTGACACATGGACCTAATTCTGAATTTTGAAACTGGAATTGTTGATAAAGTATTAGGTTGGTGGGATAAGCAATGCCTTGTGGACATTGATTAACTAGACTTTTTAATATTGTTGATATGATGTATGATCATATATACTAGTAGTACAGTCGATCTCCAGTATACAATGAAAAAATTTGTAAGAATATCCATGCCAAAAAAAAAAAAAAAAAAATCATAAGTGTGTGTGTGTGTGTCTCTCTCTCTCTCTCTCTCTCTCTCTCTCTCTCTCTATATATATATATATATATATATATATATATATATATATATATATATGTAAATAACAATTTTGTAAGAATATTCACGTAATTTTGCTTTTCACTCTCTTCACAAGCGCTACCAACACTACCACAGCCTCTCTCTCTCTGTCTCTCTCTCAATCCGGTGTTTTCCCAGACAACCACCAATGGACCAAGCTCAACAAGAGAATCACGGATTGTCCGTTGTCCGTCTTAGCCTCTATGATACGACTCGTTTCTCCTTCTCATAAACTCTCTACTCCCTTCTTTTTTTTTATTCTTCTTCTTCTCTTCTGACTATGAGTGCCTTTCTAACACCTAGAGCTGGATAATTTTGGACAAAACAAATCCATTTTTAGCCTTTTCCTCTACTCTGGTTTCATTTGTGCTTTTAGGAATGGTGGATGACTATAGTGGAAGAGATTAACAGTTATTACGTAGCCTTCCTATACCATATGATACCCACAAAGCTAATATAGGTGTTTCATCAAAAAAGCTAATATAGGTGACTTACCCAAAAAAAAAAAAAAAAAGCTAATATAGGTGATCCCCACACCAAGACGCTTACCTCAATCTGCAATATTGTTTTGAAATAAAATCCTAAAAGATACTTTTAACCGAGGTTTCAGGAGCATATATTATGAGGTTATTTGAAATTAATGTCATTATAATGATTGTTATTTGCTAATGTTACAGTAAATAACAGTCAAATAAAAAGATAATAGAATTAGTTGTCCAAAAATCACTGATGATCAAACACACACACACACAAAAAAGGGTCCTCTGTCCTTATCAAATGGAGGACCAAGTCAAAGCCGGAGGAAACTTTGTGTCACCTCGAGAGCCCGCCTCTACCGTAGATTGATGGCTAAACGAGCGCGCAGGACCGAGCTTAGAGCGAAGACCAAGAGAATCCAGACACCTGGAGACAACCAATTAAGTAACTAAACCATCCCCTGTCCTTCAGCGACACCATCTATTTCCACCGTTCTCTCTCTCTCTCTCGCTCTCTCCCCCCCCTACCTACCATCCTCATCCGCACCTTAAACTTTGGACTTTGAACTTTCTAATTTAGGCTTTCCTGAAAAAATAACTTTCTAATTCTAGGAGTTTGACTTTCCACCCGTCAAACCGAAATTTGGCGACCCACGAACCAGTATTACAGTTCGGACACAACCAGTTAGCCAGTTCACAACGAGAAACTTGAAGTTAGCGCCTTGCGGTAAAAAAGATGGTGTCGTGTAAAAGCAAACAGATCAAGAATTTATCGTAGCAACTTAGCTTAGAATTATTTTCGTGAGTAAATTATAATAATTTTTTAAAATTTAAAATAATTATAAATTTCTATTCAGTATTTTAAAAATATATATCCTATTATCTAATTTTTGTTATATATATATATAATACATAATTTTTTATAAATTTTTTTTATATAAATTAATGATCTTACTAACATTATTGCTGTCTAATCTTTTTAAATATTAAAATATTTTATATTTTTCATATTAATAATTTTTAAATTTTTATATTTGATCAAGAATTACATGTACATTTCTGAAATATGATCAAGATAATTTATTCTATTTTTATTTATAATAATTAAAATATTATATTTTCTTAATACTGGACTGGCTGATTCTGACATGCCAATTAATTCCTCAAAATGAACCGCTCCTGGCACTTGGCAAATTGGTACGAAGCCACGAGCGCTCTCAACCTTTGCATGGCCCAAGCGCTAAAAGTTTCTTATTGTTTTTTCGTTGCATAAACCTCCATCGAATTCTCCGTTCCATCATCATCATCGTGGCACGGGAAAAAGGCAAGCAAGCCAACAAACAAAACGGAAAATAAAAAGAACAGAGTGAACGAAAAAAGGAAACACAAAGGAACTGAAACGGAACTCACGCTTGCCCGGGACGCCGGACGGCAATAAATGTTGTTCCCAGCCGCATTCAAGTCACAAACCCCCACCCATCTCGCCATTTATCTTCCCTCTCTATCGCGTCTCTGAGATCCTCTGAGGTGTGGTCTGATTTCAGGGGTTTCGAGGAAGATGGGAGGGTGTTGTAGCAAAGAGGAGGTGAGGCCGGGAGGACTTCAATGCAAAGCAGAGGAAGAAATTTTTGATGGGAAGGAGGAGGATGGAGGATGTGTGAGGTTGAAAGGGTGGTGCACCTTTGCATCCATGTACACGCAACAAGGATGGAAGGGTGTCAACCAAGATGCAATGACCATCTGGGAGGTAAGACTCAGAAAGAAGAAAATTTAGATCGAAAGTAGAAAAAGGTTTTGAAAACCTTTTGGGGGAAAAAGTGATGATAGATTAATCACGTTTTTGTCTATGGTTTTAGAGATCTGTTCTGGTTGGATGCTCTGTTCTCGTTGTTAAATTTTCTGTTTCGTTGTTTTAATTCATGACGTTTGATTGTTCTTATAACATTTTGGTTTCAATTATTATTTCCATGCTCTTCTATTTTATAGGGGTGTTTGGTTGGGGGAGCTGGGGTTTGGAATCAGAATGCGAATGAGTTACTCTTATTCCAACTTTCTTTTTTTTTTTTTGGATGGAGTCCCATTCCAATTCGGAATAGAGACGATCCAATCTATCTAAAACTCAATTTCTACGTCAAAGTTTCATTTCGATTTTGATTCTAGTCATGAACCAAATACTTCGAAAGATTTAGCCATTTCGATTCCGATTTCAATTTATTCCGATTCTGATTGCAAACCGACCACCCCTTACATGTGTTCATGGCCATCTCCTCAACAAAAAGGTCTCTCTCTCTCTCTTTTTAAGCAAAAAGGTGGCAAGATCCACACTGCCTCAACATGGGAAAGTAAAAGAAACAAGGATCTGCTCTTTAAAAAATTTGAAAAGCAAATGTCCCATCATAGAAAGATGATCTTCATTTCTCGAGTGCTCTCTATTGGTTGAAATTTTGTGATTGTCATATTTTCTGAATTATTCAATAAATTTAGAGGTTCATTGGATTCTTAGCTTTCAAAGACCTAACCAGCGTCCATGGATAGAGTATCGTAGAATAATATAATAAAATGATAGAACACATGAGAAAAAGCTAAATAGAAAAAAGTAAAAAAAAAAAAAATCAAGCATTCACAAGGTTCTTAATGTAGTCCTTCAGTGATTTTGATTAACATTTCTTTTGATTCCTTTTATCCAATTTCATGGTTCATTAACCTAATGGGCTTGCCTACCTTGTTCTCGAGAAAAAAAAAAATCATCATGGTTCATTAGTTCTTTTTGAAAAATAATAATTCCACTATAAAAAAATATCATTTATTCCTGAGCAAAGTCACATTAATTATAATTTCATGTTTCTTCTTGCTATATAAAGAATTGCAATATTGCATGCCAGTGCTGATGCTGCTGCTTTCTGTTTGGATTTGGTGGGTCTTTGCAGCTGCGATGAATTATAGAGGCCTAGGTTTCTATCAGAAGTTGTTCACTTTGAATGTATTGGTCACCGGATGCCTGATTTGCTTCAAATTGCTGCTCTGTTTATCTCGTTTTTTAGTTGGGTTTTGAGTTTTGTTTTGGCTTGGAACAAATTTTGTAACTCGGTGCATTGTATATTCTCTTTTGTTCAGACCCCTTTTTTTGGACTAAATTTTGGTGACTCTGTCTATAAGCACAGAAGTCTCCTCGGTTTGTCAAAAAAAATGTTGCATGCCTTTTTGACTATTGTTCTTTAAGAAATAAGAAATGAAACGCGGGATTACTATATTTTTCTTAACCTCTACAGTTTCCTTGGGAATGAATTATACCTTTGCTATTTAATTAAGCTTGATCTACTTTACCATTCAAAGCCGTTCTCATATTTATAGCCTTAATATCCATAGGATTTTGCTGGTGAGAAGGATACAATCTTTTGTGGTGTCTTTGATGGACATGGCCCCTTTGGTCACAAGATTGCCGGCTGTGTTCGGGATGCCCTGCCAACAAAACTCTCTTCAGATTTTATGTCATCACAATTCTTTGATCATGGCAACAATGATGGCAATCTCAATAAAAACAATGTCCATGGAGATGACAGCGATGACTCAGACCGCTTCCATAATGTTAGTGATGATTCCCAACAATGTTTGTCCTCATGGAAGACCATCTTTGTTAAGGCCTTCGAGGAAATGGATAGAGAGCTCAGCCAACAAGCTAGCATCGATTGCATTTGTAGTGGAACCACGGCAGTATCCATAGTTAAACAGGTAGTTCTAGGTCTTGCAAAAGCTATTTTTTTTCATTGATAGGAATAAAATTCTAATTATTTGTCATTTTTTCTTCTTCTAGAGGGAACACTTGATAATTGCCAATTTAGGAGATTCTCGTGCTGTTCTTTGTACCCGAGATGATGGAAACCGACCTGTTGCTGTTCAACTGACGGTTGATCTAAAACCCAATGTTCCAAGTAAGTTCTCATATTCTAATTCATTTTTTAATTTACATAGTTTCAAGTGTCATCTAGAGAGAGAGAGATGGAGGAAAAGTGCTTATGACTTTAGATAATATGTATTGTTTTCTCATGTTCATGGACTGTGACACAGGTGAGGCCGAAAGGATCAAGAATTGCAAGGGAAGAGTTTTCGCTCTTGAAGAAGAACCAGATGTGCATAGGTTATGGCTGCCCAATGAGGATACTCCGGGCCTTGCCATGGCAAGAGCTTTTGGAGATTTTTGCCTGAAGGATTACGGGCTTATATCCACACCCCAGGTTTCTTATCGGAAGCTTTCAGAGAAGGACGAGTTTGTGGTCCTTGCAACTGATGGGGTAAGTAGATGTCATGAAAAGCTATAAATAAATTGCAGATTAAGTCTGTTTAACCAATAATATTACGGAATAATTACTCTGATTTTTCTGCGAAGATTTTTTTTTTCTTCTCAATTATTCCATGGGTAATAAGAGTATATTGTTCTAGATGACTTACATAGCCTAAGAATCTTCAGTAGTTGACATACCATGCTATTTTCTATTTATCTATATTTTGAACTTTCCCTGTGTATCAAGACGTTGAGATATTACAGAGTCAGTTTTCTTTCAATCTTTTTTTCATTATGAACTTTTGAAGGAGATCATGGTAATAATAGAAGAAAAGAGGGGGAAAATATGCAGGGAAAGGGAAGAAGAGAACCAGCCATCAGTCCCTCTCTGTTGTATTCCTAGTCTTTGGGGGGCACATGGAGCACAAATTATCCCAAAGTCCATTTACAATACGAGGTAGAAACGACTTAAGAATGGCATTCTTTGCCACACAACACTGTAGCAGAGCCATCCATCACCCACAACTTCTCGAAGTTCTAACTTGGTGATCATGGTCTGGACTGAGTGTTTGTTACCATGGCATCTTGAGAGGAACTATGCCTCTTCTTCTACTTCCTGTTCAACTTCCATTGACTTCACTTTATTTGTTTCTTGATTTATTTTCTGCGAGAAGACTCAACTTAAATTTTTTCTATCTACGAATTTTCCCTTTGTTCACAACACGAAGGCTACAAAATTTGAAAAAGAGATATATATATTTTGCAAGTTAATTCTTCTAATACAAGAATTACCATTGTTTCTAGGTATGGGATGTCCTATCAAATGAGGAAGTTGTAAAGATAGTGTCATCAGCCAGTAAACGACATGCTGCTGCTAAGCAATTAGTAGACCGAGCAGTCCGAGCCTGGAGACGCAAACACCCGACCTCTAAGGTCGACGACTGCGCCGTTATATGCCTCTTCTTGAATCTCCTTCCCACATCAACCATGCCAACCATCGATGCTCACAGAAGCAGCAGAAAATCTCGTGAATTATCATTCTCTGAAAGCTTCAAAACAGCAAGAAGTGGGGAAGTCTCCGGCTTGGATGATGAGAGCACTGCAGGTTCGAAAGAAGAGTGGACTGCTCTCGAGGGTGTCAGCAGAGTGAACTCATTGTTGAAGCTTCCCCGGTTTGCCAGCGTATTGAGCTGGCGTAAGAGATCGGTGAAACTAGAAGAGCAGGACATGCCACCTTCACCAAAGATCTAGTTTTTATCCTTCATTTGATTATATACTCGAAGATGAATTCAATCCACTGCGCAAGCAAGCGCAATCACGAGACAGGCATGGCCCTCCTGTGCTCGGCCAACTTATGCTCAATAGGGCCAGATCTTTACACCATCTGCTCTACCAAATTTGAGGAACAACGAAAGAAAAACACCTTATCAGCATTAGCATCTTCCATCCCAATGTCATTCCCCATTCTTTCACAGCATGCTCTGCTTTGTATCAGCAATGGGCTTAGGAAGACAACGGCAATGTAGCTGGGATTCTTATGATCCTTTGAAAGTAAATGAATATACCCAGCCTTCTATTGGAATCTCTTGGGAGGCAAAGGACTTGGATGTTTTATCAGTCAAGCATGCTTGTGCCAGCAGAAATTGATTTATTGGCTTTGTTCTGTCCTCTTTTCTTGTAGTCCTTTTCGGTAACTATTTCTTTTTTCTAAGAGCCTTGGTTGCATTTATCAAACATAATGGGTAATTAGAAAAACACACACGCACTCACACACACATAGTAATGCAGATATTTCTAATTCTGATTTATTTTTTATGAAAAAAAAAGATAGTTGTTGAAGTGCTTATCGATTTGAATCGAAATGGAAGTTGAAGCTATTGTTGGAGTTCCTCTGGTTGATTGCCGCATGGTATTTTGATCGAGCATGGAATCTAATCACAAGCTGTCAATGGGATACGTTTGAAAATTAGGGATGCAAATGAATCAACCTGCTCGCAAGCTGTTCGAACTTGATTCAAGCCCAAGTCTGATTCAACTAAATTATTAGTGAGCTCAAGTCGAGCTTGACTAGTAAGATACTTGACTCAAAAAGCTTACGAACATACTCAAATTTATATCTATTTTTAATAACATTATATATATATATATTATTAATATATTAAGAGTCGATTTCGAATTTGAACTCGAGCTTAAGTATGCCTCAGTTGATATTCAAGTTGAATTGAGTCGATTTCAAGTTTGTCTATTTTTCATAGAGCCAAACTCGAATTTAGGATATTAAGATTCGATCAAATCTCAAACTGAATTTTGAGTCCAAGATTTTGAGTCGAATCAAACTCGAGTTTTCAGTTATTGAACTCAGCTCGGCTCAATTGCACCTCCATTCAAGATGAAAGAGGATAGCAGTCAATAACTATACACAAACGGCACAATCTATCCTTCCTAGAATATACATTATAAACAAAAACTAATAATACTTTAATATACATATTAATAAAAATAAAAAATATTTTAGTAAAAATAATAATTGAAACTAATAATATTTTAGTAAAAATAGTAAAGTTACTGGTACTAATAATACTAATAGCATTTTAATAAAAATAATATACTTTAGTAAAAGTAATAACATTTTTCACTAATGAAAAAATGTTTAACATTATATTAATATATAAGCAAAATTATATTTTATTAAAACTAATAGAGAGTTAATAATAAAATAAATATTTATATATAAACAAAAATATATTACTTTCTATATAACTGTATAATTAATAAAACTAATAATTTTTTAGTGGTGTATTTTTTTTAAATTAAAAAAAAGACCTGCATATGGCGTGGGTTATATGCTAGTTAGATATTATTTAAGGGGCGGACCAGATGTCATCCCAAGGCTGACATTCCTAGTGTGGTTAAGCTTAACAAAAATCCATCTTGCGTCAACATACATGGTGCAAAATGTCATATAAGAAAGTTTGGCTGGCTGGCCTAGCTCCCAAAATGGCTTAGATTCTATCCTCATTTCAATGCATAGGTAGCTTGGCAACTTGATTTCATCAGGAAAATATTAGCTATCAAGATAATTTTCTATTCTTGGAACTACCTAATGTTTTCGTAGAGTTACTAATATTTATGGATTTTGCTATGGTGCTCCAAAGCCTTTTTTTAGTCTATTTTAGTGTTGACTTTTTTCCTACCATCCTTTTTAAGATGGACGGCACTGATTTACCTACCAACAACCAATGTTAACTGATCATGTAAATGGCTAATGTATTAAATAATTCAAATTATAGGTGCCATTTGGAAACGAAAAAATGATCAATGTTACAAATAATTAGAAGTTTATAGATGTTTTGGAAGTTGCCCTCCTCCCATCCCCTCTCCTCTCTTTTTCTGATAAAGCACCACCCCTTCCTGCTTCCATTGTCATCAATGATCAATCGAGGAGGAAGAAAGGGGTGGCATGCTGCGGTGGGCCCGAGCGATGGAGAGGTAGGTATAGGAAGGGGATGGTGCGCAGTGGTAGGAAGGCAAGCGATGGAGAGATGGGCGGAGGAAGAGGAAAGGGACAGCTTGCAGTAGTGGAGAGGTGAGTAGCAGGTGCGAGCAATGAAGAAGTGGGTGGTAGAGGAGAATGAAGGGGGTGGCATGCAACTGTGGGGTGGCAAGCAGTGGAGAGGTGGGCAAGTAGGAGGAAGGGGGCTAGTGTGTGGCCATGGAAAGGTGAGTGGTGAAGAGGTGTCCGAAGGAGAAGGAAAGGGGCGGCGTGTGGCAGCATGGAGATGAGCAATGGGCCCAAGTGATGAAGAGATGGACATAGGAGGAGGAAGGCAGGTAGCATGCGGTAGCAGAGAGGCAAGTAGAGAGCCTGAGTGATGGAGAGGTGGATGGAGGAGGAGGAAGGGGGCAGCATGCGGTGGTGTAGAGATGAGCGGTGAAGAGGTGGATAGAAGAGGAGGAGAAAAGGGGTGGTGTGCTGTGGCTGGAAGGTGAGCGACGAGCACGAGCGATGGAGAGGTGGTCAAAGGAGGAGGAAGGGGGCTGCATGTGGCGGTGGAGAGGCGAGTGACAGGGAGGCAAACGACGAGGAGAAGTTACGAAGCAAAAGAATTAAAAAATAATAAAATATTATTTTAAAAAAAAATAAAATATAAAGAGAAAAAAAATATGATGCTGTGATAATATCTTAAATATCTTTTATAATAAAATATCATAAAAGAGTACTATAGTAAAATCTAAAATTTATACTTGCTAGCAGCTAAAATCAACCTGTCGCTGCTCATTCTTGTGGAGGTCGGAAGGCGAGTGACTAAGCCTTGTGTAGGGATGCTAGAGCGACCTGCAAAACAAGTCTAAGATGGAGGCTTTCGCTTCGGTGAGAACCCTCTAACGCTCAAGTCAAAAATCAAAGAATAAAAAAGCAACAACGGGTTCTTTGAGAGAGATTGCTTACTTTAGTCCTCGGAGCTTTGGTTGTTTATATACAATGCTATCGAACAACTGTGAAATAGTGCAATCTCGAGATTGCAGGGCCATTAAACATATCGTTGCGGGTGAGATATTTTAGCCCTTAATTGCTCTCGTAAAATTAGAGGAGATGGTTACCTCTGAACTTATCCACTTAAGGTGGATGGCTACTACACATGTCAAAAACTCGTTGGTCAAGATAACAAAGACAGCTCACATACTGAACAGGCCATGCAGCAAACATGATGTAGATAGCTTGGCTCTGCATATCTCAGCTCTGTACTTAGGTCGGCAGCCACAGCAATACTTCAACGGCCTGAGGTATGCCTTGATAACACACAGATCCGAGATATCCACGGTACTATCATAATACTACCCCTTTGTTGGATTCCGACCACGCAGTGAAAAATAATTTTTAAAAAAATTTAAAACAAACAATCAATAGTTTTATCAAATAAAACTATCGAGCTGGAATCCAAACCCTAGAATCACCTTGCCGATATCGATCAAAGTAAAAACAAGCATGCAAAAGGGATAGAATTTGATACTTTCATCAAAATAAAAAATTGGCATGTAGGTGTTCTCCACAAGGATCCAAGGTAGAAGTCCTCTAATGGTGATCCACACGAAAGTTGGCCAAGGTCCTTCCCAACCGATGCGCTGCTGCAGTCTTGTCTTCTTAAGAACACTGTTGGCTTCAAACTTTCGTTACAATCGTGCCAAAGCCCAGTTGCTTTTCATCTTACCACTAGAACGATATCAAGAAGATACTCTTCAGACGTCATACAACCTAAGATTTGATTTTTGACTCCAACATATGAAAAAACCAAACCCTAAGGCACACTTAGCAACACTTGCTAAAAATCTCACCACCCTTCTTGCAACTTTTTCCACTCAAATTTTCATTTTTTTTTCCTTAAAATTTTTTCAATTTTTTTTTTTTTTTTTAATGTTTACCACAGCCCTCCTCTCTGATCTCAACTCAAAATCTCAACAATTAGCCATTTGGGGCATCCCCTATAAAGAGGGGACCAAGGGACATCATATGGGATGAAGGGGTGCCAACCTTTGGTGCTTCAACTTCCCATGCAGTGAATAAATTCATCGAGTAAATTTTTTGGTATTTCAAATACTTGCAACAAAAGGACTCTCCTTCTTCTATGTGTCATAAAAACTTCAATAAATTTTGGTGACAAAACATAGGAGATCTGGTTGGAAAATTATGGCAACGCATAAAAATTAAGAGCCTTCATTAAGAAGAACTCTTTATTTCACATGCCAAAAATAAGGGGGCGATATTTATTTTTTGTCATGACTTCTGGTGGAAGCAAAGGAGTCCTTTTCCACTTAAAACTGATTCAAGTTAAATAAGGATCTAATTTAAATTGACCCAATCCCATTGAATCAAAGAATACTGGTCTAGGTTAGCTCAAATACTTTGAACCAAACTAATTTAGGAACATGGATTAATACAATATGCTAGTATATCAAATTAATCCATAAAATTTATATTAAACTCTAATTAAATTAAATTAAGATCAAATCTTAAAGTATGTGACCCATTGGGTTCCAAATCTAGTCAACAGTGAACCAAGACTTTCAACGTAACCCTAATCCGATGACATTAGGTCATCCGAAGAGTCCCAATCAACTTGAACTCTTCTAAAGTAATTTTAAAATTAAACTCTTTTAATTCTGATAAATCCATAAGTCAAGATTGATGTCTAGCAACATGTCATGACTATCCGAAAGATTTAAAATTTTGATAAAAAATTATCAAAATATCCTTCAATGGCAAGTTTCGTGTAATTCAATCCTTCAGTCAAACAACATCCCAGATGAGCTGTGGGTATGAAAATATGTCAAACCTAATCACTTATCATTATATATCTCAATCTGAAGGTAATGATTCAGTTGATGATACATTACATCTTTTTCTAATTATCATCCTGCTTTGGTCAAAGATTTTCAGAATCACCATCCAAAAAAGATCACATAGGATGTTCGCTCTCTTTATTAGGAGTGACTAATCTCTTATTGATCACTCATAACCTCCATGCATACTTCACCATATCTAGAACACCCCACAAAAGGATCAAAGAATCAAATTAGGTAGTGAACCAAAACATGGATCCATGTACATAAGGTACCATGGTGATCTCAGATTTAAGGATCACTTACACAACTTCCACTAGAGAATCATTAGTTGATATGTAAATAAGACTCCATCTGATATTCTCTCATAGGTCAATTCAGTGAACTCATTCTCTAATGAGCACCCATATCCTTGTATTAGTGTCATAACATAAGTAGTTGTGATATCAACCATCCTCATTTTTGAGCATACATAGGACATGCCAGTCTTATTGGTATCATTGATCTCCAACTTAATGTACCAATAACTAAAAATATTTTAGGTTAGGGCTATTAAGGATTTAGATCTCACTGGCATGATCTCATCACGGTCCTAAAATTATTGTCCAGACCTATTGGGGTTTATTATAATCTTAAAAAACTATAAAATATAGTATATAATGAATTAAAAATATCTATTTTATTAATAATATAAATATCAATTACATGAGTCTGAAAGATAAATTACAATAAACACCCTATCGCATCCCGTATGCGATTGGCATGTAGGGTATTATTCTTTCACCCCTCACTTTTGAGTCTGAGAATCAAATAAAAGGAATACTTCAAAAGTCATACTTCAGATCTGAGGATGCACGCTCTTGCACTTTCATACGTGCTCCCAGCATTTAAAGTTGACAATGTCAGCCTGACAGGTGGAAGTATGCTGTGAATGATCGCGATTGATGGGACCACATAGCTGATAATTTTCTCGAGAGTTTAATTTTTCTAGCGACGACTTTTTGTCTTCACCTTTGCCTTCTTTTAAGTTTGCCCTTCGGGTGTACAGAGAAGAAGACTACAAAGCTTTTTTGCTCTAGATTTTCATTGTAACTCTCAAAGACAAGATGAATCCAGAGCACTTGAGAAAGCTTGAACTAGTATTGGCTAGGAAGAAGCAAGCCACAGTTCCGTCCATTTGCCCTCCAGTCCCAGTGGTTGGCGATGTTAGGATTCCAGCGACTAGATCAACTATCGCAGTCGTGAGGGATGAGGATCCTCTTTTGATCGTCGAGTCTATGGTTTCTCCATTGGAAGCTATAGGAAAAACTCCAAAGGAGGTTTCGACAGAGGAGAGACCGGTGGAGAAGATGCTAGTGGTGGACACAACCGATCATCCTGAGGAAGTTCTG
Organism: Elaeis guineensis; assembly: GCF_000442705.2. Taxonomy (NCBI): domain Eukaryota; kingdom Viridiplantae; phylum Streptophyta; class Magnoliopsida; order Arecales; family Arecaceae; genus Elaeis; species Elaeis guineensis. Next base: position 41,902,677 of record NC_026002.2, read on the forward strand.
GCGATAACGATGGAGGCCGGAGAGTCTTCAGAGTAGATGCTTCCAATCCAGTGCCCTCCCTTAGTAGTCACTCAAACGGGACCTTCACAATCGATGACTTCTGCTCCGTCTACGATGGAGAATCTCAAATCCACAGTGGAGTTTCTGAGAGACTTCCTCTCTCCTATTGAGAGATAGTACCTGGATGAACAAGAGGCTCAACAGCGGATGAAGGGTGCCCTGAGATCTCTCACCTAGATAGGGGGTTTTTGAATTTCTTCTTTAAGTCTTCTATAATTTGTATCATCTAACAGCTTCGTGTAAATGTATACAGGTTGGGTATTATCTAGCCAATTTTGTTAGCTCCATCTCTGATGCGTCAATGATGGAGCTTACAACGGTGAGAGAGGAAATAGACTTGCTGAAGTATCTCTTGGAACAAGAGAGAATAGCTAATGCCGAGTTGGTTAAAAAAGCCAACTCCTCTGAAGAGACTCTTCGAGAAGCTCAAGAGATGATTGACCGTCGGGACGATGAGCTGAGGAGAGCCAAGAAGAGAATTAAAGATATCGAGTGCCAGAGATCTAAGGCTGAAAAGAAGATCGAAGATCTTGAGAGGCAGAGGTTTGAGGCTGAAAGAGATTGCCGTTGAACCCATGATGATGTAGAGCGCCTGAGGAAGACACTCGAAGGAAAAAGAGATCGAGATTATACTTCCTCTGGGGTTTATCCTCGAAGGAGTCCTAGCAGAAGCTCAGCTAAGAGAGCCAAGACCTCAGAAAGAGCGAGCTGTAGGGAGAAAACACCTCAGAGGGGTAAGGGCTCTGCTTCCAAAAAGATCCAAGTGTCTCTGGGGTCATCTACTGAACTTCGAGAGGTTTCACCAGAAGCGAAGCATTTGAAGAAGAAGCTGAAGAAGAAAAGAGAGAGCCAGAATCTCCTCTGGTGCCGACTCATAAATCAGGAGCTTCTGACTACGAACGCTAAAAGAAGAGAAGGTCGATTGACAAAAAGAGAAGCCGAAATCATAAATCAGACTTGCAAGATGGCATTCTCCGCAGGCTTCGAAAGGTGTAAAATAATGGCTCAAGCAAATCTCCCTACTGACAGTGTCGAGCTTCTATAAGTCAACTTTTTAGATAAAAGCTTGAAGGCTGTGACGGCGGATAGCATAGAAAAATTTGCAAGAGCATTTCATTACTCTACTGAAGCAAATAAGGTCGATGCAGCCATCCAGACCGAAGAAGCTATCGATGCTGAAGAAGGCTACTCTGGAGCAAGTCACTCTGACGATGCTCTGTGGCAATGATGTATTTTTTTTTTATAATCCAAACAATATAGCCTATTTCAGATGCGAATGAATGAAATTCATTTTTGTTGATAATATTTACTGTATTTGAATGGATTAGTGCAAATCACATTCTGAGCTATATTGGCCAAATTTTGATCTATATTAGCTAAGAACTTAGTTATAATTGAAATCATAAAATACGATCTGAGCAATATTCTGAGCTAAGCACGGCTCGAGCCATAATCTGGGCTGTAATCTGAACTATATAATTCATACATGTTGTGCAGGTGTTAAAAGAATTAGAGTTCAAATTGCCTCCATGTGGTAGGTACCATCGCACATCTTCGTATGTCTCTTCGAAAGGGGCGCAAAGTATGATTTGCCTGTCGTTGGCACTAACTACGATATCGACGGTAGGGATAATATTCCATCAGTGGTTGTCATGCTCGAGCATTCATTCACGCTCTATCGATTCACATCACCAATAATTAATCTTTATAAAGAAGCATCGCTTGGAGATGATTTGAATCTTAGGTCTATTCAAAACCTCAGACAAGACCAAGCGCAGGCTTTTAGGGTTTCCAATTATCCCTATTTCCTTTCTCTATAGGTTTTCTTTCTCCTTCGTCCTTTGCTTCCAAAACCCTTCTTTGCTTCCAAAACTCTTCCTGTAAGGAGAATGACCTCTGGAGACTCTGATTTTGCCCCACTGAGATTTCAGTCTGAGCTAACGAAGTGGGACGTGGTATTGCTTCATGAGCAATTTCAAATCCCTCCAGAGTTCCAACTAAAAATTTCGGAGCTGAATGATCGAGTCTGCCGACCTCTCCCAGGCTGGATAAGTCTCTATGAGGAATGCTTTCAGGTTGGACTGAGGCTTCCTCTCCACTCCTTTATAGCTCTCCTCTAATATCTTGAGATGCTGTCATGTTCGATAGTCCCAAACTCATGGCAGCATATCTGCAGTTTTATCGTAGCATGTGTGTTAGCTGGGATTGATCCTAGCATCACACTCTTTTTTTCTTTCCTTAGCCTCAAGAGGCTATTAGATGTATGTCCTAGAAGTCAATATGATTGACATATTGTAATAAATCTAGGACATAATTTTGGACTTAATATATTGATTTGATCAATAAAAAGATAAGTTTATTTTTCATTCAAGTTTGATGTGTCCTTGAATCATCCATGAAATTAACTTTTGATACATATTCTCAAAGATATGAGAATTAGAGACATGTATTTAATTTCTAAATACTTTCAATCATAGAATCATCATGAGGATGGTGATCGATCCAGATAGATCGACGCACATATCACTTCTTTCGAGATAGATGAGTCTCTAGTCTATAGTGTAGAAATACTGGACGATGAGTGCGAGTAGTTATTTGAGAACAACTAGTACTGAACATGATCATACGAGAGATCACTTGAATTTTTACTCGATTGTCAGTGATTGTCTTGATGTTGTAGTTGTGTGAATGATCCTTTAACCTGTGATGGTACAACTACTTACAGTGAGACTGCTGAAGTTTGACTGATACATAAATATGGTCTCAATGAGTCTTTGTAGTGGATGTTGATGACAGTTGATCTACTGTAGGAGTAGGATATACATCAAGATAGAATCTATTGACTTTGATAGAAAAGAGTAGTCCTATGAGATATGAGAGGCTAAGTCCGAGAGTCTGTGGCCACAGTAGTATAATTGATAGAAAAGAGTTTCCATAAGGATCACAATTAGACTTGAGCTGATCGAATTTATTTATGATTGATGATGAGATTTGATGATTTATCCATGACTTGCTATATAGTCGGGACTTACGATAGAGAAATTGAATCACACGTTAACCACACCTTAAAATTTATTTTCAGTTCTACTAGGTTGCCACTATATACTACTAGGTATCACTAGTAGATTATGAGAGCTCACTAGGATTGTTCAGGATCGACAATTCTTGATGAGTTAGAGTAAAATTATTTCGACCCATTGAAAAGAGTTTCAATGATACTTTGATAGAGATCATTATATATCTCACTATCAGATAGAATTGAAGTATCGATTGGATTTAGAAAAATCCTATTGGGTTCAAGATAACCTTGCTAGCACATGATTGGACCCAATTTTTTTTTATGTTTGATTTTTTATTTGATAAAGTAATTTAAATTTAATTATTTGTTAAAAATCTAAATGAATTGGATTCATTGGACTCCAATTATTGAATGTCTAAGATTTTGGATCAATTGAATTAAGGGTGCAAGTCCTTAATTTATTTTCTTGATAGTTTTGATGGGACGCCACTTGATTTGATCAAGTTGGACGTGTTTCATCTTTAGAGGACGTGTGGATCCTTATTGGGGCGTTCCTTGGGTGTATTTTGAGGTGTGATTTTATGGGTGCAAGGGCTCCAAGAGTTGGCGCCTAATAGGTTTCCTAAAGCAAATTGAATATCTTAAGTTATAAGGATTAATTCCTAATACAAGTAGAACTTATATTTGAGATTGAATAGGATTCAATCCTTATGTCTATTTAAAGAAGCTTCCTCTAAGATCCTTAGAAATCATAACCAACAGCCCACGGCCCCTATTAGAGTGCCCCACGCCCTCTCTTCTCCTCCCCTTCTCCTCCCCTTGGATGTCCACATGCCCCACCCTTGGGCATTTCACTTCTTCACGCCTATAAGGGCTTTGGGCATCCCCTTTGAGTGCTGGTTCCTGGTGCTTGATAGTAGCATATTCAAGGGAAGAAAGGCAAGAGAAGAAGTGAAGAAGAAGATCAAGAAAAAGATCAAAGAGTTGATCGCGATCCAGACTTCATTCAGATTCGCAGACTGAATTTTTTTTTTTTAAAAAATTCAATCTTAAGAGGACTGTTCCAGACTGATCCTGAGTGGATATCTGTAGAGGCCAAACACTTACACGGCTAAGAGAGAGCCTCTTCTCTTCCAGATCCAGATTTGAAGAAAATAATTATGAAACAGGTATGTGATTCGATCACATGTTAAATTTTAGTATATATATTGCATTTTAGCATATGAAGTAGATCCTTGTGGTTTATATTTTATGCATGCATGATATAGATTAAAAATATTTTAATCTACTATTCTGCTATGATATTTAAAAAATAAAATTTTAAAACATACATGCATGCCCCAACATAGAAATTTCAATAGTGGTATCAGAGCCATGGGTTTCATATGCATGAAATTGACATACATGTTTTGAAAAGAGTTTCAAAATTTGATTTTTTTCTTGATATATGAGATGTATAGATAAATATTTTGAATCTAAAATTTAATTTTAGATTTAATTTTAGAATATATAGTTGATATGTCAAAGTATGTATAGATCTGAATTTTGATCTAGAACGATTTCTAGTTCATATTCATATGACATGTAGATGCATGCATAAACCTAAAATTTTATTTGACCTGATTTATGATTCATATATGAGATATGTGATTACATGTTTAGGTCATAAAATTTATTTTTAATATGATTCATGATTTGTATATGAGATGTATGATATCATGTATTGATCTAAATTTTTGTTTAGATCTGACTTTTACATACATATATAAGATATGTATTTATATGTTAAATCTAAAAATTAATTTTATAATTTAAAACTTATTTTTTATGAAAAGAATTTAGATCTGAAATTTTATTTTAAAATCTAAAATTTGTGTATAAGGATTTTGGTTATGGGACAATCAAAAATTAGATCATGTAATACGATTATATCTAGAATTTTTGATTTGAATCATATGGGTTTAATTTGATTAAATAATTGATCAAACTAAGTCAAGTATTAATTAGGACTAGATCAATTAAGTTATATAATCATACAATTATTGTTGATCAAATTGATTGAATCTCATATGTAGAATTGATTAATCTAGAGACCTAATTTGGCTCAATGGCTTGAGCCTGATTCGCTTGAGTTATCCTATTTGGATCAATTGACCTATTAGTGTCTAAGGTAAGTAATTGAGACATAATTATTTAATTAGTTTTGTTAGCTGATCTGACCAATTTATTGATGTCTAAGGAAAGCAACGGGAGAATCCCACCGATCTTCACTTACCTGGTCAATGTGGAAGATTGAGTCTTCAATTGGATTGCTTGGCATTTTGGTTTAGTCCATGCTAATTAGATCGGTCATATGATGACTGATTAGATGAGACCTAAACCTAAATCTCTCCATAAATATTAAGTCCATGGGTTTTCCACCATTGTAGATGTGCGGGCGTGCTACTGGTGTTGATTGTTTTCAACTGATTACAGTGGTTCAGTTGCACTAGGAATATGCAACCACTCTATGAGCAAAGAGTTGCTCCAGGGTAAGGATCAGGTTGGACCCACTAACTGTTAGGTGAGGGACCCAATGACGGTCTTGCACCTGCTTGTGAATGGTGGGTCGGGCTTAACTAAGGAGTATGGTCAATAACTGTTAGGTGAGCCCACATGACTTAGAGATCAAGTCGCTGCAACATGCTTAGAGAAGTATCTAGACAAAGAGTTGTCCACGTATCAGTGTGCATGTTACCAATAACTGTTAGATAAGGTACATGGCATCGATGGGACCGCAGCACCTACTAGGAATCCAATTATCGTGTTAGGATTTTCACTTTTCATTCAGGGAGTGGAGGGATCCAAAAAATTAGTGAAAATCATTGTTTGCATCTTAAAGTCCCTAGAAGCAAATATAACTTTAAAGTACAAAAGTCTAACTTGAATCTCTACTCTCGCAGTTAAACAATGTCAGTCTCAAATCCTCTAGTCTGCATCCTTGAAACCAATCATTTGATCGGAATAAATTATAAAGACTGACTAAGAAATCTCAAGATTGTCCTGATCTCAGAAAAACTAGGTCATGTACTTGATCAGAAACTCATAGTGTTACCAAACCATCCTACTGCTAAGCAAAGAGCTACTTATGAAAAGTGGACAGATGAAGATAGTTGGGTTAAGTGCTATGTGCTGGCCTTTATGTTAAATGAGTTGCAGAGCCAGTATAAGCATATACCCACTGTCAGAGCTATGATCACTCACCTACAAGAGTTGTATGGTAAGCAGAGCCATACAGCGTGCTTCAAAGTGTCCAAGAGACTCTTCAATTTGAAGATGCGCGAAGGACAGTCAGTCCATGAGCACTGTATGACAGTGATCAAAGATATTGAGGAGCTTAGGAAGCTCGGGCTTGATATGCAAAAAGAATTGCAGATGAATTTGATCCTTCAATCCCTTATGAGTTCATATAGTCAATTTATTATAAATTTTTATATGAACAAACTCGATTACACTATATCCGAACTAATCAACATGTTGGTCACTACGGAAGGAATCTTGAAGAGTTCAAGAGGCACTGTTCTCGCTATGGAGCAGACTTCTTTCAAGAGAAAGTCTAGTTGGAAGAAGAAGACTAAACCGTTAGAAAGTAGAAGAAAGAGAGCAAGCCAAAGAAGGACGTTCCAAAGAAGGCTGAAGCAAAAAAAAAATATTTTCATTGTGATGCTGAAGGCCACTGGAGGAGGAACTGTCCACTCTACCTAGAGAGCCTAAAGACCAAGAAGGGTGATAAACCTTCAGAAGGTATGTCCATAATTGAATCTAACCTTATAGTTTCTTCTACTTTTAGTTGGGTATTAGACTCTAATTAGAGTGCTCATATATGTACCTTAATATAGGATCTAATAGAAAGTAGGAGGTTAAGGAAAGATGACATGATCCTTCGAGTCGGCAATAGAGCAAAAGTTACTGCAGAAGTCATTGGCACTTATCCTCTTCGATTACCGTTAGGATTTAGATTAGATTTAAAAGACTGTTATTTTATTCCTGTAGCTAGTTGAAATTTGATTTTCGTCTCTGTGATAGCACAAGAAGCTTTTGAATTTAATTTTAATAATTTTTTTTATTTATTTATGAAATAAATTGGTTGTACGAGGTCTTTTAATTGACAGTCTATATCACTTACATGTTGATGCGAATGTAAATTTGAACGAACAAATATTGAGTGCCATTGGTTAAAAGAGATCTAGAGATAAAATTAACCAGAAGTACTTGTGGCATCATAGACTAGGTCATATTGAAGAGAACAGGATAAACAAACTGAAAAAAGATGGGATCCTTGGCTCTCTTCATCCAGAGTCGTATCCAGCTTGTGAATCTTACCTTCGAGAAAAAATAGTCAAGTTATCCTTTGTAGGACATGGGGAAAGAGCCACTGAGTTACTTGCTCTAGTACACACCGATGTGTGTAGGCTATTTGATGTGCAGATCAGGGGTGGTTATAGCTACTTTGTTACCTTTATCGATGATCTGTCTAAGTATGGATATATATATATATATATATGATGAAACACAAATCTGAAGCCTTTGAAAAGTTTAAAAAATTCAGAAATGAAGTAGAAAAATAAACAGACAAGCCCATTAAAGTTCTTCGATCTGATCGAGGAAGTGAATACCTTAGTCGAAAATTTTTAAGATATCTCAAGGATAACGGTATAATCTCTCAATGGACTCCTTCCGAAATATCTCAACTCAATGGGGTATCTGAAAAGAGGAATAGGACTCTATTAGATATGGTCAGATCCATGATAAGCTTCACTGATCTATCCTTATATCTTTGGGGACATGCTTTATTAACTGCTATTCACTTGTTGAATAGGATTCCATCAAAATTTATTCCTACCACACCGTATAAGATATGGTACGGTAAGAAGTCGAGTCTAGGTTATCTCAAGACTTGGGGATATCCGACCTATGTCAAGAGATAGATGACTGATAAATTAGAGGATAGATCTGCAATAGCTCATTTTATAGGGTATCCAAAAGAATCAATAGGATACTACTTCTTTGTTTCACAAGATCATAATGTGATTGTGAGTCAGAATGCTATATTTCTAAAAAAATAATTTATTCAGGATGGTGGCAGTGGGAGGTTAGTTGAGCTTGAAGAGAAGGTCTCTGAAGAGCAAAGAGCTATAGATCCTCAAGAACCCATTATTCATGAGCCAGTACTTGATGTTTATCTACCACCTCGTAGATCTAGCAGGATATCCCGACCTCTTGAAAAGTATATGGGTATGCTTACAGAGGAAGTAAAAAAAATATTTCTATGGGAGATAAGAGTCATAGTGATGATCCTAATACCTTTGACGAGATGATGTCTGACATCAATTTTGAGAAATAATTAGATGTAATGAAATCAAAAATTAACTCGATGTACTCGAACCAAGTATAGATCTTAGTGGATCCATCCGAGGGTATAGTACCCATTGGGTATAAGTGGATCTACAAAAGAAAAATAGGTGCTGATGGTAAGGTAGAGACCTATAAAGCTAGATTTATGGTAAAAGATTATAGCCAGCGCAAGGGCATTGACTATCAAAAAATTTTCTCGTCCGTAGCCATGCTGAAATCCATCCGTACTCTGCTTTCTATTGTAGCTTATTATGATTATGAAATCTGACAGATGGATGTAAAAACTATTTTTCTAAATGGATATCTTGAGGAAGATGTCTATATGGAGCATCCTTTGGGTTTTACATCTGGTGATGGTGATCACAGAGTCTGCAAGCTGCAAAGGTCCATATACGGATTAAAGCAAGCTTCTCAAAGTTGGAATCATCATTTTGATGATGCGATCTAATCATTTGATTTCATAAAAAATGAAGAGGAACCATGTGTATACAAAAGGGTCAGTGAGAGTGCAATAACATTCTTCGTATTGTACGTGGATGATATTTTTCTTATTGAAAATAATATTCTCATGTTGACCATGGTCAAAAAATGGTTGTCCAAGAAATTCTTTATGAAAGATCTAGGAGAAGTATCCTATATTCTTGAAATAAAAATCTATAGGGATAGATCTAAAAGGATACTAGGTCTGTTACAAAAGCTGTACATAGAGAAAGTGCTGAAGAGGTTCAATATGGAAAACTCTAAAAGAGGACTTTTACCTCTTAGACATGATATTAATCTTTTCAAGATGATGTGTCCGACAACATCTGAGGAAGATCAGCGCATGAGTAAGATTCCTTATGTCTCAGCCATAAAGAGTCTCATATATGCCATGCTGTGTACTCAACCTGATATTGCCCTTGCTATGAATGTCACGAGCAGATATCAGTCGAATCCAAGCGAGGAGCACTGGATAGCTGTGAAGAACATCCTTAAGTACTTGAGAAGAACTAAAGATTTATTTTTGATCTTTGAAGGAGGTTCTGAGTTGCGAGTCGAGGGGTATACTGATTCAGACTTTATGTCTGATCTTGATGATAGAAAGTCTACGTCAGGATATGTGTTCATTTGCAATGGTGGCGCAGTCAGCTGGAAGAATTTCAAGCAACCCATCATAGTGGATTCGATCACAGAGGCTGAGTATGTCGCTGCTTCGGATGCTGCAAAGGAAAGCTTTTGGTTCAAAAAATTCATCATGAAACTTGAGATTATGACATCGAATGTCATACCACTTTACTGCGATAACAATGAAGCCATAGCACTTGCTAAGGAGCTGAGGTCTCATCAGAAATTAAAGCATATCGAGCGACGGTATCATATCATACGTGACTATCTCAAAAAGAAACATGTTAAGATGTGAATAGTAGACTCTGTGGACAACATGGCAGACCCACTGACAAAGCAATTGAGCCAGCCGAAAATGAAAGTCCATTTTGAAAAGATGGGACTTAGATTAGTGGCCAATTGACTTTAATCCAAGTGAGAGATTGCTAGATGTATGTCCTAGAAGTCAATATGACTGACACATTATAACAAATCTAGGACATAATTTTATACTTAATATATTGATTTGATTAATAAAAAGATAAGTTTATTTTTCGTTCAAGTTTGATGTGTCTTTGAATCATCCATGGAATTAACTATCGATACATATTCTCAAAGAGTTGAGAATTAGAGATATGTATTTGATTCCTAAATGCTCTCGATCATAAAATCATCATGAGGATGGTGATCGATCCAGATAGACCGATACACAGATCGCTTCTTTTCAAATAGATGAGTCTCTAGTTTACAGTATAGAGATACTAGGCGACGAGTGCGGATAGTTGTTAAAGAACAACTAGTATTGAGCATGATCATATGAGAGATCACTTAAATTTTTACTCGATTGTCAGTGATTGTCTCGATGTTGTAGTTGTATGAATAATCTTTTGATCTATGATGGTACGATACTCATAGTGAGACTGCTGAAGTTTGACTGACTCATAAACATGATCTCAATGAGCCCTTGTAGTGGATGTTGGTGATAATTGATCTACTATAGAAGTAGGATGTACGTCAAGATAAAATCTATCGATCTTGATACAAAAGAGTAGTTCTATGAGATTTGAGAGGCTAAGTCCGAGAGTTTATGGTCACAATAGTATGATTGATGGAAAAGAGTTTTCATAAGGATCATAATTGGACTTGAGCTGATCGAATTTATCATATGACTGATGATGAGGTTTGATGATTTATCCATGACCTGCCATCTAGTCGGGACTCACAATGGAGAGACTGAATCACATGTTAACTATACCTTAAAATTTATTTTTGATTCTACTGAGTTACCATTACATACTGCTTGGTGTCACTGATGGATTGTGAGAGCTCACTAGGATTGTTCAGGATCGATAATTCTTGATGAATTAGAGTGAAATTATTTTGATTCATTGAAAAAAATTTTAATGATACTTTGATAGAGATCATTGTATATCTTACTATCAGATAGAATTGAACCTATGGGGTCACACAACAAAGATATTAGATTTGAATAAGCAATTGGACTTATGAAATGTCAATTGAGTTTAGAGAAATCATATTGGGTTCAAGGTAACCTTGCTAGCACATAGTTGGATTCAATTTTCTCTTTATGTTTGATTTTTTTTATTTGATAAGATAATTTAAACTTAATTATCTGCTAATAACCTAAATGAATTAGATTCATTGGACTTCAATTGTTGGGTGTTTAAGATTTTGGATCAATTGAACTAAGGGTACAAGTCCTTAATTTATTTTCTTGATAGTTTTGATAGGGCGCCACTTGATTTGATCAAGTTGGGCGTGTTCCATCTTTAGAGGATGTATGGATCCTTATTGGGGCATCCCTTGGGTGCATTTTGGGGTATGATTTTGTAGGTACAAGTGCTCTAAGAGTTGACACCTAATAGGTTTTCTAAAGTAAGTTGAATAACTTAAGTTATAAAGATTCATAATGCAAGTAGGACTTGTATTTGAGATTGAATAGGATTTAATCCTTATGTCTATTTAAAGGGGCCTTTCTTAAAATTCCTAGGCATCACAACCAGCAGCCCACATCCCCTATTAGAGTGCCCCATGCCCTCTCTTCTCCTCCCCTTGGACATCCACATGCCCCACCCTTGGGCCCACTTCTTCAGCCCATAAGGGCTTTGGGTGCCCCCTTTGAGTGCTGGATCCTGGTGCTTAGTAGCAGCATATTCAAGGGAAGAAAGGCAAGAGAAGAAGAGAAAAAGAAAATCAAAAAAAGGATCAAAGAGTTGATCATGATCCAGGCTTCGTTCAGATTCGCAAACTGAATTTTCTTAGAGAAAAAAAATTCAATCTTAAGAGGGCTGTTCTAGGCTGATCCTGAGTGGATACCCATAGAGGCCGTGTACTTGCGCAGCTAAGAGAGAGTCTCTTCTCTTCCAGATCCAAATTTAAAAAAAAAATTATGAAATAAGTATGTGATTCTATCACATGTTAAATTTCAGCATATGTTTAATTTCAGTATTTGAAGTAGATCCTTATGGTTTATATTTTATACATGCATGATATAGATTAAAAGTATTTTAATCTACTATTCTGCTGTGATGTTTAAAAAATAAAATTTTGAAACATACATGCATGCCCCGATATAGAAATTCCAACAAAAGCATCCTGATTCATGCGGATGGTGGTACGTATCGACACGAAGGAGAAAAAGTATCCACCCATTGATACAGGATGCTCCTACCATTGTCCATGACTGGAAGAGGCGATTCCTCTTTGTCTCTCAGACATCCAATGAGGATTGGGGGTTCATCGCCTAGGATGAACCTCAAGAGGCCGTGCTAAAAAAATCTTTGTTGGATCAATGCCAGAGGCAGGAGATGGAGGCTCTGCATAACTTCAAGGTCTCAGTGCTGAAGGAGCTTCTATCAGTGCAGACACTATTCAATGCTGTATCAGCCAAGCCACTCCTCAAGGTGTGCATAGGTCATCTGCCTCAGGGTCATGTGTTCTTCAATTTTCACTTTACCCTTACGCTAACCATTTGGTTGCCTTGGTTGCAGAGATAGTTGCAAAGATGAGCTTGGATTTGCCGAAAAAGGTGGAGAAGAAGGCCCATAGAAGAGGGCAGCTGAACCTGCGGGTGGATGGAGCACCCGTATCAAGATCAGGCATCCCTCAGCACTATCAGTTCTTGGGCCAAAGGATCCTGAGCCTCCTCGTACTGATGACTTCAGAGTTGTGAGGATTCAATCTGACTCAACTTCACCGGCTTCTGATAAAAATCAAAGAAGCCAAACTAGTCGAGCCACTGAGGAAGCAATTTTGAGCCTGTCGATCCTTGAGGAGACAATTTTGAGCTTGCCGGCTCCTCCTGTCATTGCAATCTACTTAAAAGACAAGCTAACCAATGAGGCTGGGACTTCTGGGGCCATGCCAGCTACACTGAAGCTTGAGACTTCAGCCTTAGAGGACAACCAGCTAGCGCACAAGCTATTCATCAGGATGCTCCTCCCAGTTGATACAACCAAGCTACCGATCGAGCCACGCAGGGAGTTGAGGACAAAAGCTGTGGAGAGCTTCATTCGGGTAAGTTGAAACTTCTACAGTTTTGTTTACTTTAAACATATATTTATCATGTGTACTGATAAGAGATTTCTTTTGATAGCTCGCTTATTATCTGAATGGGTATATGGAAAGCTGCAGCAATCTTTCAGTTGAAGTAAGGATGCACCAAGCCGACGTCGAGACACTCAAGGAAACCAAAGATAAGGCTATAAGGGAGGCTGGAGAGGCCTTTATGAGGGTCGTCGTCGCTGAAAGGAGGGCTGAAGATGTCGAAGTGGCCCTGAAAGGAGCTATCGAAAAGAACTCTCAACTACAAGAGAGAATGAGGGAGCTTGAAGCCTAATTGAAGATGAGTAAAGCTACAGCCAAGGCCGTAGAGGTCCCCTCAAGAGCTATTATGGACTTTCGGACATCAATGGAGTATGAGGATGAGAAAATCGAGTTCTTCGCTGACATCTATATTGGTGGGAAGCAACTAGTCTGAGATAGGGTTGCTGCCAAGTATCCAGAATTAAATTTGAATTTTTTGGATGAACTCTAGGAATCCGCTATAGCCGACGTACCCATGATGGATGCCTCAACTCCCGATGCTGCTTTATAGGCCTTTATCTTTTTTTCTTTTGTACTTGGACCTTTTGAGGTCATTATAAAAACTTTTGAAGAAATGAAGTTTATTTTTTCTTTATATCCTCTGCCTTTTATTTATGATTGCATATTTTTATTCAGCATGCGAACTGACTTAAGATATTAAGCTTTGTCATGAACTTAGTTTTGATGGTAGAAAGTAGGAATATTTTGAGCAAAGGAACTCCAACAGTAGCTAGGCCGATTTTGAATTAGGACTGATCAAAGATCGTTGAGATTTAACTCGATCAAAGATAATCATCCATGCATGCCGATCTGAGGTAATTATTTGAGAGTATCGATCTAAGCTCTGCTCTTTTTAATGTGAACAGCATTTTTGCTCTGCTCATTGATGCGAGTGATATTTTTACTCTACTTATTGATGCGAGTAGCATTTTTGCTCTACTCATCGACAGAGGGTGTTGAAGATCTCCTGGAGATCAGCAACATGATCTGGAGCTGCTTGGCTCTTGATCAGCATGTCATCCACATACGTCTCCATATTGTGGCCAAGTTGATCTTTGAAGATTTTATTCACTAACCACGGATAGGTAGCCCCTGCATTCTTTAGGACAAAGGGCATCATGCTGTAATAGAAAAGCCCAGGATCAGTGATAAAGGCTGTTTTCTTCTGGTCTTCAAGTGCCATCCGGATCTGGTTATAACTGACGAAGGCATCTATGAAGCAGAGGAGCTCATGCCCAGAAGTAGCATCCATCAGCTAGTCGATATGAGATAACAGGTAACTGTCCTTGGGATAGATTTTGTTCAGATCGATGAAGTCGATGCACATATATCACTTTCCATTTGCCTTCTTGACCAAGACTATATTCACCAATCAGTCTGGATACATTATTTCCTTGATAAAGTCAGCTTTGAGTAGCTTGTCTACTTCCTTAGATACGGCCTTCTGGTACTCTGGGGAGAAGCTTCGCTTCTTCTGCTTCACCAAGCGACAAGTCGGATCTACCTTCAGGTGATGGGACATCACCTCTAGGTCTATGCTAGACATGTCTGCAGTTGATCAGACAAAGAGATCCATATTTTTCAGCAAAAAAATGGTTAGTCGAGCCTTGGTTACCTCATCTAGGTGTGAGCCGATCTTCACTATCTGGTTGGGGTTCTCTTTCCCCAGCGGGACCTCGAGGAGGTCCTCAGATGGCTGGGCGCACTCCTCAGATAGATCATCTCAGGCGTCCAGCCCTATCAAAAGTTCAGTTGGACCTCTGCTTGGGATGGCTGGCCTTCTGCTTGAAGCTTGGTAGCAAAATATTGGTGAGCCATAGCCTGATTGCCTCAGATCTACCCTACTCCATTCTTGATTGAAAACTTCACCATCAAGTGATAGCTCGACACTACTGCCTTTAAAGTCTACAAACTTGGATGGCTAAGGATTGTATTGTAGGTTGAAGGAAGTTTAACCTTCAGAAAATTGACTTGGATCGTCATTCGCTGCGGTGGGGTGCCTATGATAATAGGCAGCTTAATCATTTCCTCTGGAATCACTGAACCTTTGGAGAAATCCTAAATCGAATTATCGAACCTACCTAGCTGGTCTAGAGTGAATCTCATTTGGGAGAAGAAAAAGTAATACAAAACATCAACCATGCTTTCATTATCAATGAATACATGGTGTACATTATAATCAGCGATATTTACGGTTAAAACCACCGCATCATTGTGTGAGGCTAGCATACCCTCTGCATCCTACTCGGTGAAGATGATGACATCCTCGTGCCTATCCTCGAGCCTTTGCCTGTTCGCTTTCAGAAGCTTCGCTGATCCAGACGATCCCTTGATTATCATATGGATTTCTCTCCATATGGGTCGGTCTTCTACTACCACCGGTCCCTCTGCTTCTTGCCTCTCCTGCTGCATCGGTACTGACTGTAGCTGAGGCAGAAGGAATGGTTGATGAGGAAAAGGAGATGACTGTTGAGCCCTTGAAGGTCGACGTTGAGGTGCTCCCCTACGGATAAAGTAATTCAACCTCTCCTGCCTGACAAGCCTCTCGATCTCATCTCGGAGCTGAATGCAATCTTTAGTGTCGTGACCGTGGTCACGATGGTAGAAGTAATATTTACTCGGATTGCGATGGTGCTCTGACCTCATCCATAACTTTGGAGGCTGAGATAGCTCGGCTCGTACCTCCATCAATATCTCCCCCATAGAAATAGTCAAAGGTGTGTAGTTAGTATAATACCTTGGAGGTGAGGGTTGTCGATCCCTTCTCTGAGGACTCTGAGATGTCGATCCCTTCTCTGAAGACTCTGAGATCGATAATTCCGACCCCCATTTTTTCACCTCTAGGATGGGGACCGAGAGTGCTGGTAGGTTCTCCCCTCCCAACTTGAAGAGCGCTCCTTATTCCTTTCTGCCATAATAGAACTGGTGGGGGTATCCTCTACAAAAACCTCCTCCGTGTGGATGTACTTCTCCACACAGGCAAGCATATCAAAAAAATCTCAAGGATAAGTCTTAATCAATGATTTTGTTAAGTCATTCTTCAGCAGATCACTTATCATGGCAGCCATCACGATCGACTGATCCAGATTGCGAACCTCTAAAGTTGCCATGTTGAAATGGTTGACAAAGATGCGAATTGACTCCCCCTCCTTCTGGTTGATGGTATGAAGGTAGTCGGACCGCTTCTACTGTCATCAGCTACTGACAAAATGACCGACAAAAGATCGGCACAGCTTTTAGAAAGAGTGGATGGAAGCTAGCTTCAGGCTCGAATACCATTGTTGAGCTGCCCTTTTAAGGGTAGTAGAGAACACTCGATAGAGGATGACATCTATAGCTCCTTGAAAGAGCATTGCCGTCTTGAATGTCTCTAGGTTGTTAATGGGGTCGGCAGTCCCGTCGTAGGTATCAAATTGCGGCACCTTGAAGTGCCGAGGGAATGGCTCTTGCACTATCCTCGGAACAAAGGGTGGCTTACTATTGAATCCATCATAGGGCTACATCGAGAAAGTATTGTTGAGGACGGCATCAATCCGCTTATCGATTTTCTGGAACCATCTCTCTACAGCAAGATTGCGGACGGTGCAGGCCTCTGAATGCTGAGGAGAATGGCGATCAAGGGTTGAACCATGCCCTGATCGTGGGCTAAGAGATCACCGCCTGACCGGTTGCTGGGCCCTAGGATGGCTCTGGTAGGTCTGCCTCCTTTCCGGATTTTAAGGACGCACACGTGGCTTCAGTTGTTGTAGCGGCTAAGAAGCCGAGTGCGAAGTCGAATTTGCTGGGGGCACCACTGTGGGAGGCGCTGGTGGCACTACCAAAAAAATCACTAGCTGTATCGCTGAAGGAGGTGCAAGGGTAGCTTGAGCAGGCTGTGGCACCATTGCAGGAGATGCAAGAATAGTCTGGACCACTTGAATATTGATTGTCAAATTTTGGACCTATTGGAAGAGTAGGTTGAACTGGTCCGCCATGACTAGTGCTGGTTGGGTTGGCGGAGTCTTTATCGTCGGTTGCTGTGCCTGCCTGTTGGCCTGGCTCTCCATCTGACGGAAGGTGGCGATGTTGGAGATTCGGGATGATACTCGCTTTGGTGGCGTAATGAAGATTGGCCCTTCTTCTATCTGTTGATGTTCGTTTTTGTCTAGGTTGGAAGGCGGATAACTAAGCCTTGCATAGGGATGCTGGAGTGATCTGTAAAATAAATCCAAATCGGAGGCTTTCACTCCGATGAAAATTCTCTGACACTCAAGTCAGAAATTAGAGAACAAAGGAGCAACAATGGGTTCTTTGAGAGGGATTGCTTATCTTGATCCTCGGAGCTTTGGTTGTTTATATATAATGACATCGAATAGCTGATCGAACAACTGTGAAATTATGCAATCTCAAGATTGCAGCGTCGTTAAACATGCCATTGTGGGAGAGATATTTTAGTCCTTAATCACTTTCGTGAAATTAGGAGAGGTGGTTATCTCTGAACTTATCCACTTAGGGTAGACGACTGCTGCACGTGTCAGGAGACTCATTGATCGAGATAACGGAGGCAGCTCACATGCTGAACAGGCCACGCAGTAGATAGGATGTAGGTAGCTCAGCTCTGTATGTCTTAGCTCTGTGCTTAGGTCGGTAGCCACAGTGATAGCTCGGTGGCTTGAGGTATGCCTTGATAACACACAGATTTAAGATACCCATGATACCACCGTAACACAACTCATATCCATTAATAAATTAAGCATAATCATTTCTCTAAGAACATAGATTACTTCTACTGGATAGTAAAAATTTTTTGTTTATGTTGTAGAGCCTAATATGACAAATATAAGACCATAAGATTTCGGTTGATGCATGATATGAAATCAAAGACTTCCAATACTACATCTAAGGAGTGGTCGTGGGGCCAAGTAGGGATCTCCTCTTCTATCACCTACATCTTGCTTTTCATTATGCATTGTTCCATAAAATATGACATTACATGCATGTATACATATCGCCATACCTACTAGGAGTTGTAGATGGAGGCACACGTTCCGTGGACCTTAGTCAGTGTAATCTGCATAAAATGGGAACCACATATTCCATCCTCCCAAATGGATCCTCCAAATAACTCATACAAAATTGAATATTGAGCAAGGAAAAGTGTGACAATCATCATGGAGATGCAAATTTTGCCCACACAAACATTTAAGTTGACTTAGCCTTCTTTATTTATTCATACATACATCTCGTATTTGGACCATGTATTGTACTACTACCTCACAAATGGTGGCCGTGCATTGAACCTAAAGTTTTTTTTTTTTTTTCTAATACAATCGGACAGTCAAATCATTTTGGTGTGAGTACAATTCAAAAAGTGAGAATACAAAATATCTTTTAAGATCGAGGGACAATCCTCATCTAGACATCGGATCCAATCTCGAATGTGCTCAACAACAAATGAAACAATCCAATCTGTAGTATTGTTCGTCTTCCAAAAAATATGTCGAACAATCGTCGTGATGGAATGACGAAGGGACCTACACATATCGTAGAGAAGTAGATGAATACCCAGATACTTCTTCTCATTCTAGATTCAATCGATGACTGTGGCGAAGTCACTCTCAATGAAAATCCTCTCCGCTCATAGCTCCTGTCTAAATAATATTTGTCCAAGTGGCATAAAGTTTCATTCTAAAAATGGATGGCTCAAAAAATGTAAGCTCTCCGCAGCTAACAGCTTAGCATCCGGACCACAGATGATATAATCTGAACCATTTCTGTCATGACCTAAAGTTCGGTTAGGATTAGTAACTCAAGTGCCACCAACATCAAATTTTGCCATGAATCATGACTTTTGTGACGAGCCCTACCGTGGAATGGCCCAAGTGGTACACCCCGATTGATCCCGATCAAATTCCAGCCGTTGATTCCTCCCCCAACTCCCCCGCCCGTTCCGAACGGCCCTCCAAAACCCCCAACTCTTCTCCCTTCTCTTCCCGACGGCGCACCATGAGACCACCTCCTCCTCTCCCAAGAAAACCTGGCCGGTCCTTATCTTGCTCCCGCGCCTTATCTTGCTCCAGCTCCGCGGCCACCGACGACACCCACCTGCTCCGCCGCAACCTCTCCCTCCTCCTATCCCGCCCCTCCATAGACGCCGACCTCTGCCGGGAGACCCTCGCCCGCCTCTCCCCCCGCCGCCTCGACATCCTCCTTCTCGATCTCCGGCCGGCGATCAGGCCCCGCCCCGCCCTCCGCTTCTTCTCCTTCGCCTCCGAACGCTGCGGCTTCTGCTTCACTCCCCGATCCTACTCCATCCTCGTCCACGCCCTCCTCCGATCCAACCTCGCGGCCGCCGCCCGCCTCCTCCTCATCCGCCTCATCGGTGGCGGAACCAGTGGGAGTCTCCCGGTCCTTCTCGACGATCCCAGTCGCCGGTTCCCCGAGATCGTTCGCGCCCTCGCCGAGACTGTTTCCGCCGACGAGACGCCATCTGGCGCTCTCGATACCCTGGTCCACGTGTGCTGCACCCAGTTCCGATGCGACGGCCCGAAGCTCGCCGTCATGGCATTCCAGATCCTCGTTGAGCGAGGGCTCTGCCCATCTCTCAAAACCTGTAACTTTTTCCTGTCATCGCTTGCTCGGGCCAATGATTGCAAGAACGCGCGCATGGTGTTCGACAGAATGCGACAGTTTGTTGTTCTGGATGCCTACTCGTACACCCCTGTCATTGACGTTCTCTGCAAGAACCACGAGGTCGATGAAGCGATCACATTGTTTTCAGAGATGGAAAGCGCGGGAATTCGTCCCACAGTCGTTACTTACAATGTGCTGATCGATGGGCTCTGCAAGAAGAGGTGGTTTGATGTGGCCTTTTGCTTCAAGGAGAAGATGGTGAGAAGCTCGGTGAAACCGAGCGTTGTTACATTCAATGTTCTCATCAACGGTTTGGTTAAATGCAATAGGTTTGGAGATGCGGAGTCTGTCCTAAAGGAGATGGACGAGATGAGTATTGCACCAAATGAGTTTATTTATAATACTTTGATTGATGGTCACTGCAGGATGGGGCAGAGTTCAGAGGCTTTGAATTTAAGAGATGAGATGGTGGCGAAAGGGATGGAGCCAAATTCGGTTACTTATAATGCACTTGTAAAAGGCTTGTGCATGGCAGGGGAGATGGAGCAGGCCGAGTATCTACTAGATGAGATGCTGTCAAATGGTATGGAGATAAATGTCGGGCTATTTAATTCTATTATTTTCTGGCTTGTCACAAAGGCATTAAGAGTTGATTCTGCATTGAGGCTTTTCAGGGAGATGTTATTAAGGAATTTAAGACCGAATGATTCTCTAATGACATCAATGATCAAGGGGCTGTGTGAGAATGGGAAGTATTGTCAGGCAATTGATATTTGGTTCAAAATGGTAGAGAAGGGCTTTGGTGTGAACATCATTACTTCAAATGCTTTGATTCATGGGCTCTGTGTGTCAGAGAACATGAAAGAGGCAGTTCGGCTGCTTAGCACAATGCTTGAGAAGGGGTTGGCTTTGGATAGGGTGACATACAATACTTTGATTTCAGGTTATTGCAAAGAAGGGAAAATTGGTGAAGGGTTTAAACTTCGGGACGACATGGTTAAAAGAGGGTTTAAGCCAGATATTATTACCTATAATACCTTAATACATGGATTATGCAATTTGGGTAGGATGGAAGAGACCATCGGGCTTCTTCATGAGCTTAAGAATGAGGGTTTGGTTCCGGATCTTTTCACATTTAGCACAATAATAGATGGTTATTGCCGGGCTAAAGAAGTCCATAAAGCCAAAGTCTACTTGAAGGAGTTGGCTAGTTGGGGTTTAGAGCCAAACAGTGTCATCTATAATTCACTTATTGGTGGTTACTCTAGGGATGGGAAAATTGCAGAGGCTTCTAATCTTCTAGATGAAATGAAGAGTAAAGGCATTGAACCAACTTCTGTGACATACTGTACTCTTATGCATGGCATGTGTGATGTTGGTCGTGTCGAAGAGGCTAAGAATTTTATTGTGAAAATGAAAGAGGATGGTTTGGAATTGAACGTTGTGAGCTATACGACACTTATTGATGGGTATTGTAAGATAGGTCAAATGGATGAAGCAAGCAAAGTCATTGAGGAAATGCATGCTAGTGGGTTAGCCCCAAATAAGGTAACTTACACTATCCTGATGCGTGGATACTGTAACATGGCAAACTACGATGCAGCGGCTAAACTTCTAGATGAAATGCTGGATAATGGTATTGTTCCAGATGCCATCACTTATAACACGTTAATGTCTGGTTTCTGCAAGGAAGGAAGAATGGAAGAGGCTTTTAAGATATCTGATCGTATGACTCAAGAAAATATGGTGTTGGATGAGGTGTCTTACACTACTTTAGTTCATGGAATAACTAAGGAAGCTGCTTCCATATCCAAAGGAGGCATTATCAAGCAGGGAATTGGGCCTTAGCATATTAAGCTATTTTCATGGACAACTGAATCTGACCAACTACCTTCAGAAGAATTCATAGGCATCTAATGCATGCTTTAACATGTGGAGGACTATCCATTTCCCTGGGCTGCAATACAAATGCAAACTTGTGCTTATATTCACCTGCCTTGAGCACTAATTATATTTCAGAGATGGCATTCTTGAAGGCACAGATGGTTGACATTCATGGCCGGCTGATGATTGTGGGCTGACAGGTTCTAATCTTGCTTAAACTGTGGTTTTTGTAGCTCATGGCTTTGCATCACAAGAGTATACATGCATTTAATCATATCATTCTTGTGACCCGATATTCATCTTTCTTTCTAAGCATATCTGTTTTTGCAGGTCGTTTATCGGAGGAACATTTAAAGGTGCATGGATTAAAAATCATAGTCCATATAAGGCATGAAACTTGTCTCATTTTAGATGAATCCTTGTATATTCGTCCAAGTTGTACTCCTGTTTGATTTGCATATGCCCATGATCGGTGTTATTGTTTTTGGGACAAACATACATGGCTAGTTGTTTTGCAGCTAGGCAATATTGCTGTTGTTTATGAGACGTGTTTCTTAAAGTTGTACGAAAACCCCATGCCTCTTTTCCCTGTTTTCTTTTGTATAATGATGCTTCTTTTTCATTTTCCATTATGACCAATTTTATAACCTTGTACCCAACTCTTGTGTTGCGAACATTATATCAAAGATCAGGGTTTTGATCAATTCATTCTGATTGGTTCGCAAACTTTCTGGTATTCCTGATATCACAAGATTGATTCCAACCTATCTTCCACCAGACTATCAAATCAGGGTTGTTAGTGGGTTGAATGTTGGTTGGATCCAACACAATCATAATCCACTTGATCATGAAAATGACTAGAATTCAACTTGTTATTCAGATTTATATTAGATGTATTGATATATTTTTTTTTAAAAAAAATTTCTTGGTTTTGGATCCTCTACCTCTCCTGGTTGCCCGTTCATAGTTTCAGTTAAATGTGAAATGTGGTATGTTTCAAACCCTAAGAATCTTTATAGCGACAATCTTAAATCAAAACAACATGACTGTATATACATATGTGTTGACAAAATTTACAACACAGTCAGCCATCCTTCGAAGACTGCCTTGTTGGGGCAGGACATAGTTAAAGACTTTGTCAAGACTTGTTGGTTCTCTTTCCATGTTATAGAAGCCAGTACATGCCTATGAACCACCTTCATCATATACTATCTAGTGTCTGGTTATCATTCAAGTGATCCTTATTTTTTCCATCTAGAATTAGGAATATGGCAATAATTATGCATCACCATTGTTTGCATCAATAACGATAGTATGATAGACCAAACACTGGGACTTCCAGTTGTACAATGTACAGGTGAATGGAAAATAGTACAGAGAAAAAGCACATTTTAAAAGACAACATGATATTAGAAAGACACCTAGAAACTAAATGGGATAAGACAATATGATTATTTTATTGACCATTTAATGCTAATCAAACACATTCTACTTAAGATTATAATTGTTGAAAACAATTATAACTTTAACACAAGAAGAATTCCAGTTAAGATTTCAATAAGATGCATAAAAATGAATCAACTTTCCAAGGTGATAGAATGCTACCTTTTGTTATCTGCCATGTGATATCTCAGGAAATTTTTTAAGATACAATAGCTGTCTTATGAAAAATTTTAATCATGTGATTTTTTTTCCTTAGTGCATCTGACTTAATTATCTCTTGTAAATATTAACTGAAAATCAATGTTACCTGCAGGGTAATTTTTCCAGCTTAGGATTATGCTGTTCAACTCAAAGAAACCATCAGCCAAGCGTCATAATTGATGTAAAGAAATAAGGTAAATTCCTTTGTTATTTCATATTACTATTTTTTTATGAAGTTGCATTCTGCTTGTGCTTGATTGCATGTACATGCAGCTGGTGTTCTTTAAGGTCTTTTATTAGCGAAAATTAAAAAACACACTACAGTTTCACAGCTCTATAGAAAAATTTGTTATGTGATGTTACATTGCAATTTGACTCGGAGAAGGTTTGATGGTTGGTGTTGGAAACAAATAATCTCAGGCCCATGAAATAAAAATAAAGGAACCTGATCCAAAAAACTAGAAAATCTAGCACCAGGACATGTCTGTACCTTATAGATATGCTTATGTGTGTACGTACGAATATAATGGATAATTAATTGAACAAATTGTTTCATAAATTATAAAATTAATAAAACCTTCACAAATGTTATGTTCGACTTGACTTTTGCTCTTAGAATGGCAAAAAGTTGACATGCACTGGTTGTGACATCACGGTTTAATGATTTTAAGCAACGAGTGTTGGTGTCCATTTTGGGAGTCCAAAGTTTGGAGTGTGTAGGTGACACTGGAGACAAGATGTAACGGATATTTTGTATTCAATAATGAAAATGCATTCTGCTGTCTTAGTTAAGATTTTTCACTTGGAGCAGTTGGATCTAAAAGAAAGTGAAGAAATTAGATTTTGCTGGTGTCTCAAGGTTTTAGTAGGGATTTAGTTTTGCTGGTGTCTCAAGGTTTTGGTAGGGATTTAGTTTTAGAATAAACAGGAGGACTTAGATATAGCCTTTTATTTCTCCAGGATGTACATTATGTTCCTTGGGAGTCGGGAATGTTATATGTGGATTACTTATATCCATCTAGCTGGTAACAGTAAAGAAAAATTATTCAATTATATTTGCAATACCACATCAGCTATTTACCATCATCTCTCAGATTTAGACAAGATACTGGTTGGCTGGGAAGATGTTGAATCATCTGTGGTGCTTCAGAGGTGGCTTACCTGCCAACCTTGGATGGCTCGTTGGGGTGAGAGATCATGCAGGCCCTCTGCAGTAAAATGCAAATCTTATTATAATGTGATATTATTCTACCACAAAACACCATTCAGATGTATCTCGTTGAGAGTGGTTCCCATCATGCAGCTTGCTAACCAGGCTCCTTATGACAGGGCATGGCTGCTGCAAGCCTGGGATCCTCTTATTGTATGAGCATGGTGAATGATAGGAAGATGCAATATTCTGGGAATCTGGATCATCATTTCTTCTTCAGACATCCTGCAAAAATGGGTTTGGTGCCATCTGTATGCATTGCTAGCTTTTTCGAGCAAGCTGCCACAACTAGCAATCTTGAAGCACATTACATGATGGCTCTGTGATTTGAAGGCTTATATCTCTGGCAATGGAGACAAACAAAGGTTTTACAGTTTTATTTGATTTAACTAATCTGTCATTCTTTTATATTCTTTTACATGCTAATTCCTGATCAATAAAGGCCATATATTGATTTTGGTCAGTTTTGAATTCAATTGATTCATGTAAGTGTCGAATCCTAACTTGTAACCAGTTATGGAAACATACTTGCAAACATAGTATGAAGCAAAATTGATTTTATAAATTCCTTTACTACAAGCAAATCGGCAGTTGTAACTCGATGTTAAATGTGCTGACCGAGAGTCCCAGCAACAATCCAGATATTCAGTTCCATGTTATTTTCCTAATGTCACCTAAATCCATCATTTTGTATTGAGAACACTATCAGGTTTCACTGCAGAGACGTACTAGGATCCAAGAAGCGGCCATTTCTGCTAAGAGGTTAGAATTGGAAACCAACCACGTCTTCTCGTCTTATGAGTTATGATCAAAGTTGTTCATCATTGCATCACGCCATATCCAGGGATGAGACTCTGAATTTTTACTGCCTGCCCATTGAAAAGGTAAAATGCCAGTGCTTCCTTTACTCTAGTCCACTGTTTTTAAAAGCAAAATAATCTTGATTTTAATGGTGTGATCCCTCAGCAAAGCATTAGAAAGTGATTTGAGGGACAAGATACTGAGCCGAAGTAACATAAAGGTTCATCTTCACACCTTCTTATCTTGGCTAACTGATACGGATACACTGAACCTACAAGTTGCATGACTTGTTACATAAATTTATGCTTTTCTACTTCTGGATGAACCGTGCATCTTTGGATCGTTTTAACTAGCCTACGGGTTTGAGCCCTCGTGAAGATAGTCGCAATTGTAAAGTGGATATCTTTTTACCTGGCATACTGCTTGTAAATAAAATTGTATCTATTATGAAGATCTTTTTCCTATGTATCACATTCTCCTGAAGTTCCTTTCTTATTGTGGTATAATATGATGTGTTGATTTTTGGACAAATAGATTCCAAAATATGCTTTTTTTTAATGCATATTTTAAACCTTAATATCATATTTAATGGTTTAGATTATTATTTTGCAACTAGGTGATTGAATTTGACTATGGATGTAAATTCTCTCTTCACTCCTTTTGCCTTGTGTATATTATACTAGCCCCCATTTTATCAGTTTTCTTGAGAAAAAAAAATGAAACACCCATTTTTAAGAATTTGATTTTTTTTAACAAATTTCAATTTTATGATGTTATTATTCTACAGCCTTCTGGTTTAGTTCTTCCATTTAAATAAGCAAACATCATTTCTAGCAATATTGTGAATGTCGTAGCCTCAGAAGAAAATAAAAACGATATTGTGGATGTCCACGGAAATGCTTGCTGCCTGTTTATGGGACAACCGTGACACCTCATGAAAAGAAAAATGTGCTTCCTTTGCTTTTCAATTGTAACTTTTTATGGACTCACCTAATATCATAAGCTAATGCGAAAGGTGATGCCAACTTACAGGTCCAACAATCCATCGAGCTAGTGGTGCTCGGTTTCTAATATAATATTCTGTAATGAACGGCATGAAACTCACACTATTGTATCCAAAAGATAGGTATTTCTGAGTCCGCTCTGAATGTGGGCAGATTGTTAAGGAAATATCAGTGATGGTAAGAAAAAATCAAATGACAGGCTTAGTTTAGTTCAACTGATAGTTTTGGATTTATCAACTGTGATATCGATCAATTTTGTGATTCCAAATTAATAGTTTTATTGTGCAAGTCGTGAGTTAGATAAAATAATAGTAATAAGAACTATGCAGTATAGCTTCATTCAAAAATTAAATTATATTTAAATAATTATAAAATAAAATAAAAAATAGATTTGAAAAGAATTTTGATTTTGATCATTTTTTTTTTAATAAAAAAGATCTAATCCATTTGGGAGATGAATAATCTGATATTATCTTTTACTTATTTTTTTAATTCATTAGATCCAGTACATTAATAAATGGTTACATGATATTTCGAACGAGAAGCAAAAAAAAATATTCTACGACATATCGAAAACGATCCATTTAAAAACTTAAACCTTCTCTTTCATTTTTATTTTTTTTAGGGGGTCCAACTTGATTCAAAGATGAACAACTTCGATTATCCTTTTATGTTCTATATTCATCATAATTAATCAAATTAACCAACGCAAATATTAGCCCCAGTTAGCTTTTCAGATTTAAATAGCGCAATAAGTAAAAGATTCCATGCGGCCGGTCGCCCACCTAGTGATATCATAACGTAAATCCCAGCAGAATTTACTGGTCTCTTATGGAACAAAATATAGGGTGCATCTTATTGTTTCAAATTCAGATTTAAATTGATAAAGATTTAATATTAAAAAGAAAACATGGTTCTTGAACCTGCATGCCGATCTTTTTATTCGTCCATCTTTAACACTTCTTAAATTTGTTGTGAGTGCCAAACAGGGAACGTAGGTTGGCTCTTCTGGTCGTACCCAAACCATAGATTTAAAGGTGAAAATCAGGAAAGAGATAAACTAGGGATTACATGCAATGCCAATGCACTTGATGCTATAGTATATAGTGACGAGTGCACTCTACCAGATGGCTCTGGAACTTCATCCCCAAATAGACATAAGTATACATCTAAGAAAATGTAAGTGAATCTATCAATGTACAATTAGAAATTCCCATGTAGATAAACCAAGCATTGCAATAATAATGATGAAGAAGAATCAAACATACTGTATCAATCTAAAGGCTAGCTCCGGCAAAAATTTGAGTTCTTAAACAAAAGGCTGTGGAGATACCATTAGACCTTGTCTAGAACAAATGAAACAACAGCTTTTAGCTCCATATAACAAAAAGGGAAGAAACTCAAGCAGCAACATCATGCGACATCACGGATGGTAATATTTCTTAATTTTCAGAGGAACGTATTTCTCCACAATATACATAGACCCCAACAAGATGTCTCTCTTTTTAAGTCAAAATCTACCCAGGATTGGTGTCCTCGGCATTGTTGCTCTCCACCATCCTTCATAAACACAAGTTGAGCTAACTCTTATAATAGAACGTAATTTTCCCTAGACGATTCAAGGCAACAAAACCGTAACAGCATTTCCTAGTCTCCTCTTCACCTCATCCATGGTGCTTCCATCCGCTCTCTAGCATTCTGTCAAAGCAACCAGCCTTCATTTGGAACATTAATGCACTGAAAAGGGCTGCAATATGAAAAACTGTGAGTGACTAAGATTATTACCACGGAATGGAGGTGTT
Organism: Elaeis guineensis; assembly: GCF_000442705.2. Taxonomy (NCBI): domain Eukaryota; kingdom Viridiplantae; phylum Streptophyta; class Magnoliopsida; order Arecales; family Arecaceae; genus Elaeis; species Elaeis guineensis. Next base: position 41,930,796 of record NC_026002.2, read on the forward strand.
GGGATAATTGAAAATTAAGTCTAATAGAGATAATTAAATCATAAAAACATAAAGCTGCAAATATGGCAATACCTAGCTAATAGTAGCATCAATCAAACTATCATGATGTCACAGGCAGGAATGTTCAATTGGCATGTAACTAGCCAATGCGTATGTGTATATAAAAACTCTTGACTTGTGAATGGAACCCCTACTCAGGATTTTGAGCTCACAAGATAACCCAGTACCATAGATAATGGGCATAGTTAAATAAGTGCACTTAAGCCTAACAGTGGTGGACTTGGTCCATTTCAGGTTGGACTTGGTTTTGAACCCCAATGTACAAGCAAACATTTGGAACCTCGATGTACAAGCAAACATGCATAATCATATTTAGTGTATAATAGTAACTACAAAGGTATATCCAATGCATATGTGATATATAACACCTCGACTTGTGAGTGGAGCCCCTAGTCAGGATTGAGCTCACAAGATAACCCAATACCATAAGAAATGGGCATAGTTAAAATAAGTGAACTAACATCTAACGGTGGTGGACTTGGTCCATTTCACATTGGACTTGGTTTCGAACCTAATTGTACAAGCAAACATGCATAATCGTATTTAAAGTATAAAGATAACTCCGAAAGTATATACAAAAAAATTCATTGTATTATTAAATACTTTTCTTCTAATAAGCATTCATAACTTCAAATTCAGCCCTTCACCAATCACCAACCTCACTAGAAAAACAGTAAGAGGCCCCATCCTAAATATTTATCAATATATTTATGACAACTGTATCTACACAAAAGCTTATGCATTATAAACGAATATCAACTGCTGAACTGGAAAGAGGAATAGGGTCCAAGGGGCGAGACCAAGGATAAATATTGCGAACATATGCAAATGATAATGACTCAAACTAGCACTTGGTGTAACCTCGGTACTCAATAATTCTTGTCAATTGACCAGAAAAAAGGGTACCTGATCAATTAAATAGAGCATGTAGATAACTAGCTCCCAAATGTGATAGCGATAATGCCAAATTTTGGAACCTTGTTATGTGAGGTTACTCTCCTTTTTTTTTCCCAAAAAAAACTTATGTAAGGTTACTTGAAACCTTGTCTTGTCTAGAATGCATGAACATGCACAACACTAGCACATCCCCTTATGTTTACCAAGAACTACCGTCAGAACCAGATGAAACAATGATATGAAGGATGCAATGGATAATCACGGGTGAAATGCAAGACTACCTCCACAAACATGAAATGGGTCCAGAAACAGCACAATCATAAAGATGAGATGACAAATACCAGAAACATTTCAGCCCATAGTAAACAGTGACTTCTCCACAAAGAACCCTGCTTCTATGTTCCGTTGCTTATAAAAACATTAACAACTAATGAAGAATGATAACCAAGAGGATCTCAATGAAGCTGACACAATTAATGACAGAATGTCCTGCCAATATGACACGAATGAAAATGCATTACATGACTATATGCATAGCAATGCTCCACCAAAATCATGCCAAACCAAAAAAATATTTCAACACCATTTCGAGTTGGAAGGCAACATGAAACTCCTTCCAATCTACATTCTATCCACAAACAGTGTACATGTGGGATCCAAATCAACAACAACAACAACAACCACAACAATGTTAATACCAGTGAGTATGCTGACACTGGGTTTCCCTTTGCTACAACTGGCAAATAATCAAAGAGTTTGGTGTGAACTCACAAACTTACAGGATACCAAAACCAGATAGAGAAGACCATGATTCTAAAAGATCAGAACTTGCGGGGATTGAGTTTTCTCTTATATTTAGCCATTGAGTATCAAATATCTAAGAGAGAAAAAATCCTTTCAATTAAGCACACATTTGACTAAATGTTATGCAAATCCAATGCAAACTCTCAAAAACAAAATGTCAGAATTACTTCCAAGCACGAAACACTGACAGAGGCACTGCAAGTTGAAATCAACACTTCATGATGCACAACCCAAGCTCCAGTCATCTATATTCTATCAGCATGCACACACACCCACATGCACATACACACCAAGAAAGCAAAAAAACAAACAGACAAAGAGATAGACTTTTCTGCTGTTCTTGCAAAACCTACAATACTGAGGACTTAAGATGTGCAGCAGATATAATTCAAGGTTTCTTTTAGTTATGAAAGCAGCCAGCAGCAACCATAATACCCCAAAAGAAGGATCATAAAGACTCCAGGTTAAAATGTTGTAAAAGGCAATTAACAGTATCATTGCAATAAGGAAGTATCTAAAAGTTAACACCTGTTCAAGAACATCATTCTCTATGGCTGGTTAAAAGCCATAAATAATATAAAAAGCAACAGCACTTGGTCACGATACAGTTAAATATTTTAACAAATAAAATTTAGAAAAATATTAATTAATACTAACTATGCATATATAAATAATGCATATGGTAATACTTAGAGATATTAGTTTTCATGACTACCAATGTGCAAACATCTGTAAACTAGGAAATGACATGAAGTATCAAGCATAATATGGAGGGATGGATGTTGCTGCTGCATCACAAAGAATAAAATGACAAAGAAGACAGATTAAGATGAATAACAAGTGGTCACTTTTGAATTTCTATCTAATTGTTTGAGAAAATAAGTAGAAAATAAGATAAAATGATGAAAGGAGGGAGAAGAAGTGAGAAAAGGAGATTTTTTTTTCTTTTTTGTTTTTTTTTTTTTGGGGGATGGGGGGGTGCCCTTTATTAAGAGACCAGGAATACATCTTGTAGGAGATTCAGCTTCTAATTTCATCAAGGTGATCCTTTTCAAGTCTAAAACACAACTCCCCAAGCAATTTCCCGAAATCAAGGATTTATTCTAATTGATGCACAACCAACCCAACACAGAGCGTGCCTTTTTTTTTTTTTTTTTTTTTTGCATTTACAGTATTTGAAATGCATAATTCTCCCCCCAAAAAAGTCAACGGATTACACTAGCTGCATCACATATGTTTTACATTATTTTGCTTCCATCTATCTCAATTCCCACTTTTCATGTTGACAATGTAATTCATTGGAAGAGAACTCATTTCTGGTTGTTAACCAACCATTCATTTGTCACTAAATTGATGTCCTTTTATGATTCCCTATGACAGTTTTGAGAAAAGAACTTCTACAAAATTTTGAAGTTGAACAAATTAGAATGTCTATAACATAATATTTGAACTATAACAATGGCATGCAAGATTGTATGGATGGACCAACCAAATATTGAAAATCTGCTACTAAAGCAAACAATTATTTGGATACAAGAACAGAAAACCGAACATTATAAAGAACGTCTGAACAAATGAAACATCAAAAGTAACTATTCATGTAGAAATTGGGGGACTAAAAGAAGATACCAGATTGTGATAAAAGGACTCCAACAGACACAAATCTCATTCCATCCCGGCTAACTTGTTTCGCAATAATGAATTTCGATTTTCCTGCCAAATATGCACAAAAGAAAAGGATGATTGCTAAGGAGAAGTCACCTCGATCACACTAGAAATAATCTTTAATCATGTTTTAATCCATACAAGATACAAAGAACAGTGTCACAGTCAAAACAAAAAATAGTCTGCATTTACCTATCATGATTTTAATCTACATATATCTTTTAGCCAAAATTCATAAAGATTCTTTTTTATCAATCGAAGATTCGATTGCCATCAAATATTCAGCCTTAACCAAGAAGATACGAATGATGATGGCACAGTCAAAGTGAAAGAAAATACTCCACTAGTAACCATTCTTTATTTTAATCTATATATGTTTCGTAAAGGTTTTCCATTACCCAATTAAAGAAGCACCGACATCAAGTAGCCAGCCTTGAGCAAAAACTATCTTGTCTACACAAAGCTGCTTTTGTGAATCAAGATGTGATCCGCCAAATTTTAGAAAGTTTTGTCAGCAGCTCTCAACCCAACATCAATCCTCTATGCGTCTGTTATGAGTTCCTAACTGGGGTAACTTAGGGAGACAAAAATATTTGTCATGCAACCAAGGCAACATAACAGCAAATAGTGAAATCTGCGATGCTAGTTATGCACTTTAAGCTCATGCAACCAAGAAAAAACCCTAGATTCCTTTAGACTTGGAAAGATGCATAACCAAAAATAAAGGGGCAAGATTTGATATGGGAACTGCATAAATTTCGAATAAACAAATTAAACATGCCAACAAACCAAATTCAGATTCAGTCAACCTTAATAAGTCATTTCGTAAAATTAAACTAAAAAAAATAAAAATCTAAAACCATGAGCTACCAAGTATGCTTCTCTTACAGACACAGCATCCCCATAATCCAACAAAGCATGAGTGATTTATAGAACTCCTAAGCACTTAAGAGTATGTACGGATATTTGGTGTGAATGAATTACTTTCAACACAATAAAATAATATATATCAATTCATAGTAGATCAAGGACTTGCGAAAGAAGTACTTTGAATAAAAATTACACAAAGTTCAATTTATTCAATATTGTAGGTACAGAGATCTGTAATCAAAAAGCACAAGGCATTTAGGCGAGAGAGAGAGAGAGAGAGAGAGAGAGAGAGAGAGAGAGCTTACCTGCTCAAGAACCCTAGCTGAGCTCTTCTCCACGAGCCTCGCCAGGCCCTCCACCTTGAGCAGCATCTTCGTATACAAGTCCTCCAACTCGGAGGGGTACTCTGCCGCCCCTGGCCCCACCAGCCGCTCCAATCTCTCCAGCCCGAATCCCTCCGCAGAGGACTCCAGAAGCCGCAGCTCCCTCTCCGCCTCCCGGAGGCTCTCCCCTTTCTTGCATCTCCTCTCCCTCTCCCCTTCCTCGACGCCCTTCGACCAGCACGGCATCCACGGGAACGCCGACTCCGGCGAGAAGGAACTATACTGCCCCCGGAAGGCAGGGCCTACATTGATGACGTCCAGCGATCTCGGCTCGAGGACGCCGCTGCCGCCGGCCGTCGATCGGAACACGAAGGCCCGGTACTCGTGGGTGTGAACCGCATGGTTCGGAGATGGCGAGGAGGAGAGGAGGAGGAAGATGCAGTGCTTCGGAGGGAGATCGGGATGGGGAGAGCGGGGGCGTTCGTCTAGGGTTAGGATTGGGGATTTGTAGAGGGAGAGGGAGACGGCGAACTCGCGCATGGAGGGGCGGACGGGGGAGCGGCGGCGTCCAGAGAACCATCCGAGGAGGGAGCAGCCGGGGGGTCGGTGGTCGGCCGCGGCGAAGGCGCGGCGGATGGCGGGCAGGTCGAGGCGGCCGAGGGCGTCGTATAAACCCATGGGGGAGCCGGAGCAGAAGCTGCCGGTGACCGTGGCCGAAAGGGGGGACGAGCTGGCGGTGGAGGCGGCGGAAGAGGGGTCGTCGTCGTGGAGATCGGGAGGGGGAAGGCGGGTGACGTGGCCGAAGAGGAGACCGTCGACATCGCCAGGAGAGGAGGTGAAGCGATGGATGATGGAGGCCAGGGTGGGGCCAGAGATGGAGATCTTCTCGACGGAGGTATCGTCAGCCATGGCGATCGCAGAGAGAGAGAGAGGGAGAGGGAGAGAGATTTGAGGGTGCTGGGGTGGTGATGGGTATGATCGGAGGCGACGGGGGTAATTGGGGAAGGGCAGTTTTGGGTCTGAACGATTTGACTACGGTTTTAAAACTCGCTGACCCGAGTCAAGACTCGCCCGAGCGGTGTTGGATTAGTCAAAGTTCTGTCCAAAAATCAATGGAGTAATTCTTTCTGCACATTGCACATTGTGCCACAAAAATAAACCATCTTATTTTATTAAGTCATATATATATATTTAATATTTATAATTTTATTTTTTAATTTAAAATTTGTAATAATAAAAATATTTTTTAAAAAAAAATTATGATATTCTGTTACTATATTATAATATCCTATAATTAAGTTATGACATCATATACAATAGAAAATCATATTTTTTTTTAATTTATAAAAAAAATATTTTTATCATTAAAAATTTATAAAATTTTTAAATGATAAAAATATTTTTTTTTTATGACATCTTGTAATCAAATTATGAATTTCTGTTGTGCAGGAAGTCATAATTTGACTGTAGAAAGTCATAATATAGTCATAAGGTAACATAATTTTTTCAAAAGAAAAAAAATATTTTCGTCATTCAAAATTTTAAATGATAAAATAAAACTGCATGAATTAAATACGTCTTGAAAAATGATGGTTATATTGCCCACTCAAATGGAACAGTGTATTTTTGTTGCACAAAAGACTTTCTCAAATCAATGGGTCGAATCTAAAATAAATTATACTATTTATAGATCGAATTGTTCAAAATTTTCAGTGGTCAACTAATCGAGGATAAGCCTTAGCATAATAACAAATTTACTCCATCATAATCCAAGTTTTATTAGATTCAAAACATGAAAACTTCTGATCCTTACAAGATTTCATAGTTGCAAGAGCCTATTAGTGAATCCATTTAGTATTTTGGGCCGAAAAGGTCACCCTCGCTGCCCACATTTATTTTCCTTGAGCATTATTAATATGATACCAAATCATAATTTTTTAATTATATATCTGATTGTCAACTAAATATTTCATAAAACATCTTTCAAATGTGAATGGCATAAACTATTTTTTGATGGACATGATGTGGGCTTTTATGTCATTTCAACTAGCACAGCATCAACTCAGGTAGACCTCAAGAAGTATATGCAACAATTGTAGATGGTCAAGTTATTTAGATTAATCAAACTAGATTGATTTGGTCATAAATTCTTAAAAGCAGTGAATCATATATAATTATATATTCTAGCTTTTGTATTTGTTATATATTTTATTATATTAGTGTCATTAATACTATTTGTTTTTAATACTTATTTGATGTATAAGTTAGATTCTAATTTCTGGATATTTTTTATGATGTGTTGCTGCCAACTCCTGCGCTTGAAGTCGGATGGCCAAGGTGATGAAGTAGCTAAGGACACCTCCCGAATTCTGAATCAAAGACCTACAATAAGTCCTGTCAGAGTATTTTCTGATGAGGATCCTCCGACGCTCAAGTCAGAAGATAGAGAACAAGAAAAAGACGAGAGTGAAAAGTCGAGAACCTACATTGGGGGTTCCTGCGCCTCTCTATTTATAAAAGGAGAGTTGGAGTCGTGAATGCCATGGAGTCATGCAGGATTTCTAAGTTTTGAACGTAAATTAGACTTGCCGAGAGTTTTTTCATTCGGGACGTGATTCGATCATGGAGATATTCTTCCTTATCGGGACTTTTCTAATTAAAGAAGGTGTGAAATCTGTCGATGGAGAATACTGTTCCTTTTGGGCAAAGGTCGGCCACATCCAACCTAAACGTAAATCATCCAAAGATGAGGTGAAGATGTTATCGTCGAAGTGATAACCTCAACCAAATCCGAGGTCTGAGCTTCTGACAATTATTTGCTGTGCTCATTCTAGTATAAGACGTGTCTAGTGTTAGTGGGTCGGTTTGAGGCATTCTTTATACTGGTACTTCAGTTGCATATACCTTAGCTTTTACTGAGGAAAAGATTAGGCTAAACTCGAGGTGAGGATCCACAACAGATGTCTCCCACTCTTGAACCCGAGCTTGCATAAGATCGATCGAAGAGAGTACTATTTCGGAGCCGAGGTCTATCTTGTGAAACTTGAACGAAACTTCTGGATTGCTGACATGTGTTAAAGATCGGTGCCACCAATGGATTGACCTGTACCGTCGAACTTTTGAATTCATGTGAACTCTGTTGGGGCCAATCAGGGAGTGCCATTTGTCACTCATTGACGGTGGAAGGTGAAATATTTTTAGATCGGAGCTATTCGAGCTACTATAAATAGGCGTAGTTTGCTTCTATGCCTTTCACTTTTACCATTTTATTGTTTCTGAGGGAGAGGAGTGGTGATTCACTAGTGATTTTTGATAGTCTCCAATGATCACCATCGATCAACTCAACCTTCTTCAATCGTAGCTGAGGTCCATGTTATAATCATGATAACTGTTCAATTAGTTTGTAGGCTAGGAGTCATGTTTCAATGATTATTGAGAGGACCCATGCAACTCATCTGTGGATGAGGTGGTACGTTAAGAGATGGACTTTGTCCAATTCATCCATCATAGGTCATTAGGGAGTTTGGAGAATGCTGGGCAGTGACTTCTATTCTTTGTCCGTGGACGAGGACTGCCCATTTGGAGAATCACATGGAGGGTGCATTCTGCTTTTTATCCATGGATAAGGAGCGTGCATTTGAGGAACCGTATGGAGAATGCAATTTGCTCCTTATCTATAGATGAGGAGCATGCGTTTGGAGAACCGCATAGAGAATACGTTTCGAAGACCGCAAAGAGAACACATTCCACTCCTCATTCATGGACAAGGAGCATGTATTGGAGATCGCATGGAGAACGCGTTCCACTCCTTATCTACGGATGAGGAGCGTACGTTGGAGAATCACATGGAGAGCATGTTCCGCTCCTCATCCATAGATGAGAAGCGCTTGTTCGGAGAATATTGGAGGTTCTCGGAAAGATATTAAGATCTGCAAAACAAATATCTTTATTGCTTGATTTTATGAAAATTATAATTCAAGGATAATAAATGCGTAGATTATCAAAATTTCAGATCCGAGAAAGCAAAGCTCCATCCAGTCAGCGAAGTTGATATGCTCCTGATCGCACCACTTCGTCAATGTGGTATGAACCCTCCCAATTCGGTGCTAGCTTTTTCTGCTCTATCAGTCGAGACACTTTAGCTCTTTATAGGACGAGGTCATCTACTCAAAAAACTTTACCTTTAATCTTTGAGTTATAATACCGAGCTACTCATCGCTAGTAATTCGCCATCCAAACTTGAGCTCATTCTTGGGTCTCCTCCAATAGATCCAGACTTGCTCTAATCCGATGAAGTTATCATCCTCATTGTATTTCTCAATCCGAAGTGACGGCAAGCCGATCTCCAAGGATATTACAGCTTTAGTCCCAAAGGTGAGATTGAAGGGTATTTCTCTGATAGGAACTCATTAAGTTGTGCGATATGCCCAAAATATGTTGTAAAGCTCCTCGACCCAAAGCCCCTTAGCTCAGCCTAGTCTTACTTTTAGCCCCTGTGACAGGGTTCAGTTAGTTATCTCTGCTTCACCATTGCTCAGGGGGTGAGCTACTGAGGTCAGTCATATGAAATCTTAAGACTGTTACAGAATTCCACGAACTTCGGATTGTTGAATTGGTGCCTATTATCTGTGATGATAGTTCGAGGTAGATTGAAATGATAAATAATGGATTTCCATACAAAGTCACGGACTTTAGCCTTGGTGATGGTTGCCAATGCTTTCGCTTCCACCCATTTTGTGAAGTAGTTGATTGTAATGAGCAAGAATTTTTTTTATGCAGCCGCAATGGGAAAAGACCCGAGAATATTCATGCCCCACTGGGCCAAAGCCAAGACATAGAGATCAGTGCCAGAGGGATCAACGATCGACATTGGATGTTGGAGTTCCTCTAGCATTAGTTGCACTTGTTTACCAGGTTCACTACATCCTTCTGCATACTCGGCCAGAAATAGCTTTGTCGGAGCACCTTATGTGCAAGTGCCCTGCCCCCTAGCAATGGTACGGATCTCTCCGATTACTGATCGATCTCTCTGAGGGTCTTCACATTGTGGCGGATCACCTTTAGGTTCTTCTCGATCTAATCGAGCATCAACATAACATCATAGGTGCCTCCGTCAGATTAGTGCTCCTATCTTCTCCTTGAGTTGCTAGCATTCTTTCGTATCATGACCGTGGTTTCAGTGATACCTACAATACTTTCTTGCATCCCTCACCTGTGCCGATGCAACCATCTTTTTTGGCCTTGGGAGCTCCTCTTGGCACTCTATTTTCATACGTATCTGAGCCTAGGGAGTATTCAATGGAGTGAAGTTGTGGAACCTTCATGGAGGAGTTCTAGATCGACGGTGCCTGGGAGGGGACCTGGCACAATCCCTACAAGGTGGAGTTCTGGATCGACGAGGTCCCCGTTGGGCGCACCCCATTCATCGGTGGTCTTTGTTCCCCTGACCATTCTTCGGCTGTGAGCCACCTCTAGGGTTATCTCCCTATTAATCCCAGGCTTCTTCTGCATGTACGTACCTTTCAACCTACTCAAGTATTTTAGCAAAGTCTTTGGGGTACTTTTTATTGAGCGAGAAGAGAAGGTTGTTCTGGAGGAGCCTGGCCTTAAAAATAGTCATAGCAACTGACTGATCCAAGTTTCGCACTTTCAGGGTCATGGTATTGAAGCGGTTGACATAATCCCAGAGGAACTCATTCTCCCACTATTTAATGCTGACAAGGAAATCCGAGTTTCGATGTTGTCTGTGGCTACTGATGAAGCACGTGACGAACATCCAACCAAGCTAATTGAAAGAGCTTATTGTGTCCGACTGAAGGCTTGAGTATTGATAGTGAGCGGCCTTCCTTAAAGTTAATGGAAAGCTCGGTAGAAGATTGCATCAGTTGCTCCATATAAGAGCATGAGAGATTTAAAGTTCTCCAGATGATCTATTGGATCAGTGGTCCCATCATATGGTTTCACTTGAGGTATTTTGAACCAAGGTGATAGTGGCTCGGTCATAATCTTCTACATGAATGGAGGGTCAGTGTTGAAGTCGAACTCTACACCTTGCTATAGTGAGGCTTGCAGCGCATTAATCTGGTGCTATATCTCCTGGAGCCTCTTTTGCATCTCCTCCTTCTAAGTTGAATAGCGACGAGGAGATAAGTTGTCTGATGTAGAATCTCTTCTTGACAACGGTGTCGGCGAGTGCCTGTGCCTCCTCAAGATGAGGCCATCTAGTCGGCTGAGATGGTTGGCACTTGCCCTTGGACTAGGTGGGTGAGATCGATTGATTGGTCTACCCCTATCCTCTTGTGGAGCCTTCGTGACGGGTTGAGGTGCAGAGGTCCATTGCTTCCCTCGTACTACGACATACAAGGCTTGCAGTTGTTAAAGAAGGCTGTTATACTGTTCTTACGAAATGGTCAGAGCTGGTGGAGGAGAAGGATTTTCATAGATTGGTTCGGGTGCAACATTCTCTACTGAACGTTGTTGGTCCACACTTCATTTGAATGGTATGATGCATTTGATACTCCTCATCATGGCCTCATGGCGATCTTCAGCGAATTCTCTCCTTCTTAGATCTGACTCCCAAATTAAGATGGGAACCCTTCCTCTAGTGCCAACTATTGGTTGCTACCAACTCCTGCACTTGAGGTCGGATGGCTAAGGTGATGAAGTAGCTGAGGATGCCTCCCGAATTCTGATTCGAAGACCTGCAAAAGGTTCTATTGGAGTATTTTCTGATGAGGACCCTCTGTATTCAAGTCAAAAGATGGAGAACAAATGTTGGATTTCGGTCATGCAGCAGAATATAAATTTTAAAATTTTTTAACATGCATAAAAAGAGTTTTAATACTTAAAATCAGCATACCAAAATTCAAACTCTAGAATCACCTTATTGATACCAATAAAACCAAAACAAGTATGCAACAAGATAGAAGTTATACTTTCTGAAGTCGATAGTCAGATAATAAAAGAATCCCCATAAAGCTCTAATGTAGAATTCCTCCAACGATGATTCACATGGGACTGATTAAGGTCCTTCCCGACCGAAGTAGTGCTATAGCCTTTTTTCACAAGAACACTATCAGCTTGTTTCTCAAAGAACGGTTAGCACCTCCACCTGTAGCCTTCAAATCTTTCACTAGGACTATGCCAAGAATCTCTTCTCGAGAGATCTCTCCATCCAAATTTGATTTTAAACTCCAACACTTAAAAAAATCAAACCTTAGGACAAGCAACCCCTTGTTTTTCTTTTTATTTTTTCTCTTCTTTCTATTTTTTTCACTCTTATTTTTCTTGTCTTTTTTTTAAATTTTTTCTATCTTTTCTTCTCTTATCACATGCCTATGCATCAAAATTTCTCAGCCCTTGTCACATAAGAGGCATACCATTTAAATAGAAAAAGAAGGGACAGTAAGAAGTCCCAAGGGGCTCCAACTCTTGGCGCTCCATTTCTTTCACACGGAGAATAATTCTCTGTATAACATTAAGTGGCACAGAAGAGTCTTCAAATAGAAAGACTCCTCCTCTTTTGCATCCCATAAATTCCATATTTAAATCAGCATGAAATACCAAGAGGTGGTGTGGAGAAATGCAAGTCTTCATTAAGGACTCTTCCTTCTTAACACAAAAAAGTGGGCGCTCTTAATTATTTGGCATGAACTTTTGGGAATGGCATGGAGGACTCCATTCTCACCTAAAACTCTTCCAAGTTAAGGCAAGAAATCTACCTAATCCAATTAGGTTCAAGGCTATAGGTTAGGTCTAGCTCAAACACTTTGAACTTAACCTAATTGGGAACTTGGGTTAACACAATATACTAGCATATCAAATTAACCCCTAGGATTTACACTAAATCCTAATTAAATCAGATCAAGATCAAATTTTAAAGTGTGTGACCCATTGGATTTTAAATCTAACTAGCAGTGGACTCGGGCTCTTGACCTAATCCTAAATCGATTAGATTAAGTCAGTCCAATTGCACTAATTAATCAGAACTTTTTTAATTAATTTTTGAATTAATTTTTTTTAATTTTTATAAGTTCACAAGTAAAGATTGACATCTAGCAACGTGTTATGACTATCTGAAAAAGATAAAATTTGATGAAAATATCAAAATTATTCTTCAGTGGCAAGTTATCATACAATTCAATCTTTCGATCATATAACATCCTAGATGAGCTATAGGTATGAAATCATGTCAAACTCAAATGCTTATCTATATGTATTTCGATCAGATAGTGATGATTCAGTTGATGATATATTAAAATTTTTTTTCTAATTATCATCTCATTTTGATCAAAGATTTTTCAAATCATCAACCTATGAGATCACATAGGATATTCGCTCCTCTTATTAGGAGTGACTGATCCCTTATTGACCACTCACAACCTCTATGCATACTTCACCATATCTAGAACATCCTATACAAGAATCAAAGAATCAAGCTAGAAAATAAATCAAAATATGGATTCATGTACACAAGACACCATGGTGATCTTAGGTCTAAAGATCACTTGCACAATTTTTACTAAAAAATAACCTGCTGATATGCAAATAAGGCTCCATTAGATATTTTTTACTAGGTCAATTCAGTGAATCCATTCTTTAATGAGCACCCACATCTTTATATTAGTATCACTATATAAGTGGTTATGAAATTAACCACCCTCTCCATTGACCATACATAGGATATGTCAGTCTTATCGGTATCATTGATCTCCGACTCAATGAACCAACAACTGAAAATATTTTAGATCAGGACTATCAAGAATCTAGCTCTCACTGATATGATCTCATCATGGCTCTAAAGCCATTGTCCTAATCTATAGGGTTATTATAATCCTAAGCAAGCATAAGATGCAGCATATAATGAATCAAAGTACCTAACTTTATTAATAAATAATATCAAATACATAAATTTAGAAGATAAAATATAAAAAAATATTCCATCACATCACATATGCAATTGGCTTGTAGGGCATTATTCTTTCAACAAAGAGAAGGAGAAAGTGGAGTTAAGAGCCTACCTTGGGAGTCCCTACACCCCTCTATTTATAAAGGGAGAGTTGGAGTCGTGAATGCCATGGAGTTCTGGTGGATTTTTGAGTTTTGCGCATAGATTAGGTTGGCAGAGAATTTTTTTCATTCAGGGCACGATTCGATCATAAAGATATTCTTCCTTATTTGGACTTTTCTTAATTAAAGAAGGCATGAAACTTGTTGATGGAGAACACTGTTCCTTTTAGGCAAAGGTCAGCCATAGCTGACCTGAATGTAGATTGTGCAAAGATGAGGTGAAGGAGTCATCGTCGAAGTAAGAACCTCGACCAAATCCAAGGTCCAAGTTTTTGATAATTATTTGCTGTGCTTATTCTGGTATAAGACGTATCTGGCATAAGTGGATCGGTCTGAGTTGTTCTCCATACCTATACTTCGGTTGCATATACCTCGACTTTTACTGAGGAAAAGATCAGACCAAGGTCGAGGTGAGGATCCACAACAATATGGATGATTGAATCTTCAATTTGGATAATCTACTATTAAAGTTAAAACTATTAACTATTTTTTTAATATTATGGATCTATACCTCAGCCTCAGTTGTCACATCTTCAACTCCAGCCGAGCTACGAGAGATGGATGCTTATCAAATCATAAGTATATGACAGATGTAAAGATCACCAGACATGACCTATTGAGTTCGCAGTAATTTTTGCTCTCCGACCCAATCCTGATTTACCTCGTCATTAGATGACCTACTACAGCTCGCACATGGTCGATCAATTTCAAACAATCTAGGGTCAACGCGTGCTCCACAGTCTCCAGAACCTTGGCCATGAACAATCTATCATAGTTCGTCCATTGCAGAGCTAAGCTCCTTGCCACCAGATCCGTTTCTCTTTTAAATTAAGAAAGTTCAAATAGAATAGAATTCCTCCATGATCGAGTCTTTAGCAAAAGAAAAATATCTTATCTGAATCAATCTGTACAATAAATCTAGAAGATTATTAGGACTCTGAGATGGATACGACTTCAACTCTTCTTCTATAAATAAAGAGACTCTGGGATCCTCACAGTAAGCTCTCGACTCCCTACTCTCTCCTCTCATTGTTCTCTATCTCCTAACTTGAGTGTCGGAGAGTCTTCACTGGAGAATACCTTGATGAGGACTTCTTATAGGCATTCGAGTGGAGCTCCAGTAGTGGTTCCACTTTGGCCACACCCACCTCAACGGCCGACCTCAGGTGGAGAGATCAGAAGCAACACTTAGCACTAGAGAAAAGATTCTCGACTGATTTTGAGATCTTATTTCGAGAGGAGAGAGCTCACCACTAGCCACCGTGAGGATGCGAAGGGGTGCATCGAACATGTCGCAATGCTCTAATGACAGGCAAGCCAATAATATCCCATCGACCAATGCACTACCACCATCAATCCAAGGAATCCCCCACCAATAGCACCGACGGTCTCTCAAGACTAATACAATAGCCTTGTCTAGCAGGTGCAAGTGCTTTTGGCTGCAGTGAGAGGGATGCAGCAGAATAGTGAACCTCGTCCTGCCCTTGAGAATCCATAGCCAGCCAGAGGAAGATCACCGGACCAACCTCCCCACAGTCCAAGGGCAGGAGCCAGTCGTCATAGCCACCTTGGTAGCCCATTCTGCCATAGACCTAGGCGATCACCTACCCCAATCTTGAGAAGGGATTCGACCTTAGGTCACGTCTCTCTTCGGCACCGTCCAACCTAAGAGGATGATTTGGAAAGGAGTTCCAAGAGATGCAACAAGAGATCGATATGCTACAGGCACCGAGGTAGTTGGATGATGATCTGAGATTTAACGTCAACACTCATTTACCCAAAGGATTATGAACAAGCCCCTTCTATCTTGATTTAAGATGTCCCAAGTAGATCCCTATGACAGAAATATTGACCCAATGGATCATTTAGAGAATTTCAGGTCTCTTATGCTCTTGCAAGAGACCAACGATGCGATTTTTTGTCGAGCTTTTCTCTTAACTCTGAGGAAGGCTGCTCACCATTAGTATTTGAACCTGCAATCGAATACGGTGGACTCCTTCCATCAATTAACTCGGTTGTTCATCACACACTTTATCTGCAATCATCAACAGTGCCGTAATTCAAATTTTTTGGTCAGCATAAAGCAGAGAGAGAATGAACTTCTTCGAGACTACATCAACCGCTTCAATGCTACGACCTTAGAGGTGCGGAACCTAGATCAATCCGTGACGATGATCGCGCTAAAGGTCTAGCTTCTTCAAAATGACCTCCTCTTCTCACTCAACTTAAACTATCTGAAGGACTTCACCAAAATATTGGAGCAGACGGAGAGGTACGCTCAGGCCAAAGAAGCTTGGGATCGACAAGGGGAGAACCTCGATGGTGGATCACAGTCGAACGCTGTGGGAGAAGAAGAAAGATTATCGATGAGTCAAGGTCTCATCGTTCTCAGACTCCATCTCAAAACAACTGACCTAGATCCCCTACGGCACCTCACCGATCCATGACCCCTTCGCGGAGGTTCCATTACTTCACTCCGCTGAACACTTCTCGAGCCCAAATCCTCATGGAGATAGAACAACAACAAGAGCTCCCCCTGATCGAGGAGGATGGTCGCTCCGGCTCGAGCAAGAAATCTAAGAAAGTACTGTAGATACCATCGGGACCACAGGCACGATACAGAAGAATGCTGCCAGCTCAAGGAGGAGATAAAGATGCTCATCTGATGTGGGCATCTTCGGTGCTATATTAATGAACGACGGATCTCAGAGAATCCACATAGTGAGCCTCCTCAACAAGAAGACCTTCATAGAGACCAACCATAGTAGGAGAGATCCGTATGATCTCTGGGGGGCAGCTCGACCGTGGTACCTCTGATCTGAGCCGAGCTGAAGAGAAAGAGCTGGAAAAGAGGAGGATCAACAATGAAATCATCTCCTCCGAAGCCGATCTAAAAAGAATAAAGTGCCCACATGATGATCCTCTAGTTGTTTTTCTAAATATTTCTAATTATGATGTACATCGAGTCCTAGTTGATAATAAAAGTTTTGTTGATATTTTTTTTTATGATGCATTTGTTCATATGAACCTAAATTCTGAGTTGTTGATGAAGAGGAACACACCTCTGATTGGGTTCTCGAATAGCATAGTGCCTGTAGAAGGAACCATTTTCTTGACCACGACAGTCGAACGAGCTTCAAAATAGACTGTGGTCAAAATAAATTATTTTGTAGTGAAGAGCCCATCTGTCTACAATATTATCTTAGGTCGACCTGCACTGAATACTCTCTGAGCCATAATATTGACCTATCACTTGATGATGAAATTTTCTACTCCATATGAAGTCGACGAGCTCTGAGGAAATCAGCAGCTTGTGAAGGAATACTATATGGCGATCTTATGCAGGGTGACACCAATGGAACAATCGATGGATGCGCTAGACATATGGGACAAGCTAACCAAACAAGAGGCCATCCAGTGGAAGATCTTATCCCAGTATTGATTGATGAGGACCCAAATAAAGTAGTGAAGATCGGCTCAAACTTATGCGAAGAGGATCGTCGGCATCTCACCTCTTTTCTCCAAGCTAATACTGATGTATTTGCTTGGTCGGCCTCTGACATACCTAATATTGATCCAAAAATCATAGTTCATCGACTCAATATGGATCCAAAGCATCATCCGGTCAGACAAAAGAAGTGCAGTTTTGCTCCCAAGCGACTAAAGGTCATACAAGAAGAGATAGACGAGCTTTTAAAGATAGGGTTCATCCGAAAAGTCTATTACCCAGAGTGGTTAGATAATATCATCCTCATTAAGAAAGCTAATGGAAAGTGGTGCGCGTGCATCGACTATATCAATCTCAACAAAGTATGTCCAAAGGATAGCTATCCTCTACCTCACATTGATCAATTGATGGATGCAACCTCGAGGCATCAGCTCTTATCATTCATGGATATATTTTTTGGATATAATTAGATATGAATGGCCATCGAAGATGAGGAGAAGACTTCTTTTGTAACTGACTAGGGTTTTTTTTGCTATAGAGTTATACCATTCGACCTAAAGAATATAAGTGTGACCTACCAACGGCTCGTTAACAAGATCTTCAAAGAGCAGATCGACAAAAATATGGAGATGTACATGGATGATATACTTGTCAAAAGCAGAGCTATCGAGTACCACATCACCAATCTTGAGGAGTCATTCATCATGCTGTGGCTCTTTCAAATGAAGCTCAATCTCGAGAGTGCACGTTTGGCATCACCTCTGATAAATTCTTCAATTTCATGGTGTCTTAACGAGGGATCGAAGCAAATTCAAAAAAAAATCCAAGCTCTATAAGAAATGAAACCTTTGAGGATGATCAAAGAAGTACAGTGCTTAACTGGGAGAATCATAGCTTTGAATAGGTTTCTCTTAAAGTTGGTCGAAAGGAGCCTTCCCTTCTTCAAAGCTCTTAAATAGACAAAAAATTTTCGGTGGTCGAACGAGTGTCAAACTACATTTGATAACCTAAAAAGATACCTCGACTCACCTCTCCTCCTAAGCAAACCAGAATCTGGAGAAGTGCTATACTTGTACCTTGCTATTTCACCCTCGATGATCAGTTCAGTCCTCATCCGATAGGAGGCCAAGGTACAAAAGCCAATTTACTATGTCAGTCGGGTGCTCCATGATATCGAGACTAGATATATGAAGTTTGAGATGATAGCCTATGCTCTCATGATATCTTTTAAAAAGCTACACCCATACTTTCAAGCATATACCATCGTCATCCTCACCGACCAACCCATCAGATCAATACTGTATTGGTCTGATACTTCAGGATGACTAGCTAAGTGGGCTGTTGAGATAAAAAATTCGATATCAAATATCTACCTCAATCATCCATCAAAGCTCAAGCATTGGCTAATTTCATCCTGGAGTGCACCATCCCAGATGAGGAACAAAATGGTGAGAAGGCAGCTCCGATGATCAATGAATACTGGGTTCTGCATGTAGACGGTTCTTCAAACACCACGGGCTCGGGAGCTGGACTGATCTTTACTAGTTCAGATGGAGTGGTCACAGAGTACGCATTGCGATTTGGATTCTCCACCTCCAACAACAAAGCTGAATACTAAGTGTTAGTGACTAGTCTGAGAATGATAAGGAATTGGACGTCCGGCACCTCAGAGTTCATTGTGATTCTCAGCCCATCATCAGCCAGATTTAAGAAGAATATGAAGCGTGGGAGCCGAACATGATAAAATACCTACAAAAGGTCAAGGACCTTGCCTCCAACTTTGCTACCATGAACATCCAACAAATATCAAGGGTGGAGAATGTGTGGGCTGATCTCCTCTCAAAGCTCGCAATGCTCGGTGCAGCCAATCTGAAAAGAAGCTCATACCTTGAAACCCTTAAGAAGTCGAGCATTGAAGAACCCTCTATGATGTCAACAGATTTTGAGCTAAGCTGGTTAGATCTGATCTTACGTTATCTGCAAGATGGAGTGTTGCCTACTGATCGAGATGAAGCCAAGAAATTGAGACATCTTGCACTACAATACCTTATCTATGAAGGAAGATTATACAAAAGGTTCTTCACCCTTCCCTTACTTTGATGTCTTCATCCCTAAGAAGCTGAATATGCCCTGCGAGAAGTTCATGAGAGAATCTGCAGCAATCACTTTGGAGACAAAGCCCTCGCCCATATGGTGCTACGATAGGGATACTTTTGGCTGACCATCTAGAAAGACATTACTGATCTGGTGAATAAATGCGATCAGTGCTAGAGGATCTCGAACATCCAGCACCGACCTTCAACCCTTTTGGCTCCAATTACCATGCCCTAGCCCTTCGTCTAGTGAGGAATGGACATCTTTGGATCTTTTTCCATCGCAGTGGTGCAGAAGAAATTTTTACTAAATGTTATCGACTACTTCACCAAATAGATGGAAGCGAAAGCATTAGCGACCATCACTGAGGCCAAGGTTCATGATTTTATATGAAAGTCGATCATTTGCCGATTTGATTTATCTTGAGCAATCATCACCGACAACGGACGTCAGTTTGACAATCCAAAGTTTATAGGATTCTACAATGAGCTTGGCATCTCTCATAGATTGACTTCAGTAGATCATCCTCAGAACAACGATGAAGCTAAAGTGACAAACAGGATCTTACTACAATGGCTAAAGGCTTAGCTGGACCAGGCTAAAGGATTATGGGTTGAAGAACTATACCATATGCTCTGGGCATATCGTATGACTCAGCAAATTCCAACTAGAGAGACCCCCTTTAAGCTGGCTTTCGGAACCGAGACCATCATACCTCTTGAGATCGGCTTGCCCATGCTACAGGTAGAAGAGTTTGACACAGATAGTAATTCCATTGGACGGAGAGCAAACCTAGACTTGCTGGAAAAAATCTGAGAGCGAGCATGAATTCGGATGGCCAACTATCAACAAAAAGGAGCTCAGTACTACAATTCATGAGTCAAGAAAAAATCATTTCTTGCTAGACAACTAGTTCTTCATCGAGCTAAAGTTTCGCATCCAACTAAATGATCGAAGCTTGCGCCAAACTGAAAAGGCCTGTACCACATCGTCGAAGTAGTTCGATCGAGAGTCTATCACCTTTGTCGGCTTGACGGAACTCCGATCTCCAGGATTTGAAACTTCAATAACTTACATATTTATCACCCTTGAATTATAAATTTTTTTGAATTATATAATAAAGAATTATTTTTGCAGATCTATGTATTTTTTTTTGAAACCACGCGTGCTCGATCATCCGATCGAGGAGTAGTATGCATCTCCAATCGATCTCCATCATGCGCTCCTCAGCCACGATCGAGGAATGATATACATCTCCATGTGGCTCTACATCGCATGCTCCTCGACCATGGTCGAGGAGCAGAATGCATCTCCAATCAATCTACATTGCATGCTCTTTGACCACGATCGAGAAGCGATATGCATCTCCATGCACCTCTCCATCACGTGCTCCTCAGCCACAATCAAGAAGCTGAACACATCTCTAATCGATCTCTATCATGCACTCCTCGACCATGGTTGAGGAGAGGTACGCATCTCCATGTGGCTCTCCATCGTCCACTCCTCAGCCACGATCGAGGAGCAGAATGTGTCTCCAATCGATTTTCATCATGCGCTCTTCGACCATGATCGAGAAGCGATATGCATCTCCATGTAGCTCTCCATCATGCGCTCCTCAACCACGATCGAGGAGTGAAATACATCTCCGATCGATCTCTATCGCATGCTCCTCGACCACGATCGAGGAGTGGTATGCATCTCCATACGGCTCTCCATCGCGTGCTCTTTGGCCACGGTTGAGTAGTGGAATGCATCTCCAATCGATCTCCATCGCACGCTGCTCAGCCACGATCGAGGAGTGAAATATGTCCCCATGCAGCTCTCCATCGTGCGATCTTCGATCATGGTCGAGGAGCGAAATGTATCTTCGTTCGATCTCCATCGTGCGCTCCTCGACCACGGCCAAGGAATGGAATGCATCTCCAATCGATCTTCAATGCGTGCTCTTTGATCATGATCGAAAAGCAGAATGCATCTCCAATCGATCTCCATCATGCGCTCCTCGACCATGGTTGAGGAGCGGAACGCATCTCCATTCGATCTCTATTGCATGCTCCTCGACCATGGTCAAGAAGCGGAACGCATCTCCAATTGATCTCCAACACGTGCTCTTCAATCACGATCAAGGAGTAGAATGCATCTCCAATCGATCTCCATCATGCGCTTTTCAATCATGGTCGAGGAGCGAAATGCATCTCCAGGTGATCTCCATCACATGCTCTTCGACCACAATCGAGGAGTGGAACACATTTTCAATCGATCTCCAATACGTGCTCCTCGATCACGGTCGAGGAGTGGAATGCATCTCCAATCAATCTTCATCACGCACTCCTCGATCACAGTCGAGGAGCAAAATATGCCTCCATTCGATCTTCAACATGTGCTCCTCGACTACAACTGAGGACTGGATGTCTCCAAGCTCAACCTTCTACCTATCAAACTACAACAGTTATTTCACTCAGAGTAGGAGTAAGCAAAAATCGAATCTGAACCAATCAAACTAGTGAAACTGAACCAAACCGTAGGTTTGGTGTGGTTTAAAATTTTATTCGATTTGGTTTGGTTGGTTTTTGATATATAAAAAATAAATTTGAATTGATTCAGATTTGTCAGTAAATAAAATCATTGTCAAATCGAATCAGACCGATTTTAATAAAACGACATCATTTTGATTAGAGTGTTGTTTATGTTGGAGTATTAATGTATTAAAAAATAATTTTAGATTTATGATGTTATTTATCAATTTGATTTTATGTTGATTAGCCTTAACCCTAAGTGACTTACTTATCAGATTGTTTATTTTTTTGTAATGTATTAGAGATCTTTATCTTAATCTTTAATGATGGTGTTTGTTTAAGAATTTTATTTTGTTGAGTAATACTATCTTATGTCAATTTAAATTATTTTACTTAATAATTTTTTTTGATGGTACTCTTACATGAAAAGAAAATAAGTCTTCATGAATCACAAAAAAAATAATAATAATATAAATCGATAAATCAAACCAAATCAGACCATGTAAATCTTGTTGGTGTGGTTTGGTTTCAATATTCTATTAGTCCGATTTGGTTTCTAGAAATGTCAAATCATTTAGGATTGGTTTGACTTAGGTTTGAGCATAAAATCGATCCAAATCAGATCATGCTCACCCCTAACTCAGAGACTATCGATTTTCACTCTTCGTCGCCAAGAAAATGACCTAAAGGTGATGAACAGCCTTCGCAATACTTAATATAGGTCAGACACTGAACCCAGTTACAATAAAGTGGCCAATCTCCATGATTTTCATTGTTGACACAATAATGAAGAAAAAGGTAATTTCATCGAAAGAAAGATTTTTATAAGATTTTGGTCGGTTCGTTATAAAATACCTCGGTAGACTCTGAGGTTCTCAAAAAGAGACCGAACAACTTTCAAGCTCGGACAAGCCTAAGCTAAGGTACAAAAGTTTAAGCTCCCTCAGGAGCACGGGACTCATCGACCTTAGCGCGGTCGAAGAGAATGATGATGGCTGGAGGCAGAGCCGATGCAACATCTTTGACTGGTTGATCTTTATGAATTGGGCTGAAGAGCTTCTCGACCCACAGTCCCTCATCGTCGACCTTGCTGACCTCCTCCTCGCCATCTGACTCCAAGGAATCGAGATTGAGGTCAAGAAAATGGTTTTTGACCTTTTTCGTGAAGCCCTTGATCCTTTGTAGGTACGAGGCCGAGTCAAACTCCACCTTGATGTCTCAAAATTCGATCGAAGAGTGGAAGGCTTCGATCACAGTGACCTAGCGGCCTCCAGCTTCTCCTCACATTTATTCTTCTTGACAAACAGTCGAGCTTCAGCATCAGCTCGGGCCTTGGTGAGCTCAGACCCCAATTACTTTACCTCTTCCTTTAGCAATCTGGTCTCATCCTCGACCTTCAGCTTGGAGAGCTGGGCATCATCTGCCCTTCGAATAGCTTGAGTGGCCTTCTCCTTGGCCTTCCTTGAAATTTGTCGAGCTTCACGGATCATCTCCGAGAAATGATCTACATAGTGGATGAGCTACAAAAAAAAAGAGAGAAGGAGGAAGAGGGAGATTAGTAAAGGACTAAGCAGAAAGATTGGATTAAACTGAGGAATGGTGGTAGATCGTCACTTACCCGGAGGAGGGAGTCCCACGAATCATGGATTCGGAACACCCCGCCTTCAGCATCGATGGCTTCAATGTTGGCTGGTAGTATGGCCAGCCTAAGTAGAGACCGGGCGATCCGATAACCATCGATGGCCTTCCTGGTGTTCGGGGCCTCGATGTCTGGTAGAACCTCCACCGAAGGGGATGCCTCAGCCAGTAGGTCGACTGGGTGAGAAGACATGCGCACCAAAATTTGGGGGGTGCCGAACTCTGCTGCGATGAGGAACTAGAAGGTCGAGGGACAGGTTCCCTGGCACAGTAAAATGGAGAGGCTATATGACCTTCGCCGGCGTCGACTCCTTCCTCGGGTAAGCACTCTTGGGCCTCGAGGAACCCCCAGTTACAAGCTGGGCAAGGACGGCCTTGGTTCAGCCATGCTTGGGAGCTAGGGCCACACTTACCTTCTTTCTCTTCGCGACCCGACGAAGAGCTTCCAGATCTTCGGTATTCATTGCTGCACAAGAGGTGAAGTTAGCTAAAGGAAAATAAGACCAAACTGAATAAGATGAAGATACTTACTCTTAGGGTCAGCTGGGCTCAACCCAACCTTCAATAAGCTCTCCTCAGTAAGGAGCTTGGACAGCGGAGAGGGAGTGAGACCGAAGACCTGCACCAATACCTCCTCCTCAACATCCAACAGTGTGGAAGCTCTGACCGCCGACCTATGAGGTTGACCCCATGATGTGTTGAATTCCCAGAATTGCTCGGCTGAGATAAAAAAGAAGCGCTCCTTCTAGTTATGGACCGAGGAAGGAGCATCTTGAAAGAGATGACGTTTCTTTCGAGGAGAGATGTACCACCACCTGACCTCCGTAGGGTGTTCCTTTAATGTGAAACAAGCCCGAAAGAGATGGAAGGTCAGTTTGACCCCGAGGAGAAGACAATGGATAAAAAAGGCCAAAATTTGATGCCATGAGTTCGGCACTATCCTGCAAGGGTTTATTCTATACAAGTTAAGAAACTCTACGACCAAAAGGTGAAAGAGCAGCCTAAAACCGGCCTTCAGGGATTCCTCATAAAGACCTACCCGATCTTGATGGTGAAGAGCTATCTATTCCACGGGAACAACGGCCTCTAGCTTGAACTCGAACAGGACTTGGTATTTCAACCTGATGATCTCCAAATCCTCCGAGATGAGGATAGAGTTCACCCTAAACGGTCTGTAGCTTGGGACCTCACTCTCTTCGGGCCTACTTGAAGAACAAGCTACTTCGGACTCTTGGTCCACACCTCTCACATTGTCACCCGAACTCCAGGTGGGTGGGGATGAACTCAATGCACTCATGATAAATAACAAAGAACTGACCCAAAGGATGATGCGGCCGAGCAAATAAGGGATGAAGATGGGGTCGACGGTAGCTTGGCTTCAACCAAGCAGAATCTCTAAGAAAGCAAAGTAATGGAGTTCCCCATCTGAATAGCAAAAGCAGTAAAACTAAAAGTTACAACGGCTCCTATTTATAGAAGGCCCAGATGGCTCCGATCTATTGTCAATTTACCTCCTCCAACCGATGTTCGACAAATGGCAGTTTCTGATTGATCAAACCATAGCTCCCATGGATCTAATGATTCAACGACCCAGATTTGAAGATGGTTCGCCTCAAAATGCTGATCTTCGACATGTGTTAGCAGAAGATAGTTTGACCAACTTAGCCTCAACCTCAGAGTGATACTCCCTTCAACCGACCTATCGAAAGGTCGGCCTTGAGAGTGGAGGGCATCTGTTGTGGATCTATACTTCGACCTCGGCTGTCACATCCTCGGCTCTAGTCGAGCTATAGGAGATGGATGCTTATAAGATCGTGAGTATACAACAGATATGAAGATTGTCAGACATGACCTATTGAGTTCGCAGCAGTTTTTGCTCCCCGACCCAATCCTGATTTACCTCGTCATTAGACGACCTACTCAGCTCGCACATGGCCGACCAATCTCAAGCAATCTAGGGTCAACACATGCTCCATGGTCTCCAGAACCATAGCCACGAACGATCTATCATAGTTCGTCTGTTGCCGAGCTAAGCTCCTTGCCACCAGATCTGTTTCTCTTTTAAACTGGAAAGGTCCAAATGGAATCGAATTTCTTCACGATCTAATCTCCTACAAAAAGTAAATATCTTATCCAAATCAATCTGTACGATAAATTTAGAAGATTATCAAGACTCCGAGACGGATACGATTTCAACTTCTCCCTTATAAATAAAAAGACTCCGAGACCCTCATAGTAAGCTCTTAACTCTCAACTCTCTCCTCTTATTGTTCTTCATCTCCTAACTTGAGCATCGAAGGGTTTTTATCAGAGAACATCTCGATGAGGACTTCTTACAGGTATTCGAGTGGAACTCTAGCAACGATTCCACTTCGGCCATACCCACCTCGGCAGCTGACCTCATACCGGAGATCAGGAGCAACATATAGATTTTTGAATCTTAGATGGTGTATTAATATGAGTGATTTTAAAATCATTTAATTTTGTAAAATATAGATCATTAATTCTTGATCTCGATTTTAAAATTAGTTTCTTAATGAGTTAAAATGTTAATATAATTGAGAACTATGAGAGGCTCATCACCTAGCTTCCCCGGCGATAGATCATTCATGAAACCGAACGAACCGATGGATCGAGAACATGCTGCACGGCTTGCGCACCGGTCGGAGCCTCTCCTCCATGATCTCCTTTGTTTCCTCCGGCTCCGACCCTCTGAAACCGCTAACTCCAGCCCTCACCTCTCCAGCTCCTCCCCACTTCTTTCTCTGCTACGGTTTCTTTAGAAATTCGCAGTGGTCCCTGAGATTTGGGCTTTCACCCTTGGCCCAAGAGTTGCTTCCTAGCCCTAGATTTCGAGAGCTCCCCGAGAATTCGAGCCGCCATGGAGGAGGAGAACACGGGGCCCTTCCACCGGGCGACCATGATGGCGTCGAAGATGGCTGCTGCTCTCGCCAGCACTGATAACCGCACCCAGGTGGATTCCATCTCCCCCTCTTCTTGTGTCGTGAACCATTATAGTTTCAAATGCTATTCCCTTCATTCGAATCGAATTTAATTGATGCCATCATTAACAGACTGAAGGGATTGCTTATCTCTTGTTGAATCTGTCTCCTTTTATCGATTATTTGCTTTTATATGCATTGTTCTGAACAAACGCCTTATTTTTTTTTGGTAAGAGAACAAACGCCTTTAATATGTATTAAATTAGACGTGGGAATGTTAAAGGCGTTTTCTTTTTTAATCGGAGGAAGGGTCAGGGTAGTTAAAGATTCGATTTTTTCGGGGTCAGATTTCGCTCTTGGATATCAATATCGAAAATTTAATGACTTTAATCACTATTTGTTTGGTTTTGGTTCTGCTGAAGGCAGCACTTTCTCGTCTTGAGGCATTGGAAAATGACCATGCCGGAGCAGAGGTGGTTGAGATTAATGATGAAGATGATGCTTCTCTAGATAACGATGATCAAGGTCTGTTTGCATCTCTTTTGGATTTAGTTTTGTTTCCTTTTGGATTTTTCTCACTGTCCCATTTGCAGAATTTAGACAAGCACCCTGTTCAAGTACTTCACTAGATTATATGTAAAAAAAAGTTAGTATGAAGCTGGTGGCATCATAGATCCTTATGGAGCTTTGTATTTTTATCTCTTGCATACTATTGAATTGTTTCTTACACTCGGAAGTTGAAAGTCTGTTTGCTACCTAAAACTCAGTTGCACTTCTGAGTTCTGGCTGAGAGGGATAAGTATGTGGTGCGGTTTGTCCTGTCCTTCATAATCTTGCAGCTAACTTTTGGAACACTAGCTAACAATTGCTGTTCTCATCCCTCGGTAATGGAAAATTCCTTCTTCAATGGTTTTTAAATTTTCAAGTACTTTATTTTAGCTGTTTCTTGGTGAATTGAGATATGTGCTAAGTGTTGGAGGATTACACATGTAATTTTTCTTTTCTTTGAGGGATCTTTAAAATTTCTTTAAAGATCTCAAAAGTAAAGTGCTATTTTCAGGACCCTTCTCTTTCACGAACGGTGAAAATTCATATTTTTTTGTTGTTTGAAGTTTTTGTGCATTTGATTACAGCTTGTTGTTTTAGAATTTTTTTTTTTTGTTGCCTGTTGTTTCCAATGAAATTAGTATTATAGAGATTGGTTTGCACATGACTTAGTAAAAAATAGCAAATTATTGTTCTTGAAAAAAATTAAGAAAAGATAAACAAGAAGCATGACAAAAATATCATGTTTATAAATTGTTGGGGTGAATCCTCGGATGATAACCGACTAAGTTGATAACCGTTTTTGATATCGGCCGACAATCTACTTTGGATTTTGATCGAATAAGTGCGGTGTGATTGACTAATAGTTCGATGTACAATCAACACATCCACGTGATCTTCGATTGAGGACTTCCTCGGTATTTAGCGGACTATTTCAACCCTGAGGAAATAGGGGCCGAATGACAGTTGTGCAACATGGATATTAATTGCCTACAATTGCAAGGTCATGGGATGTAATAACTACCTACTAATGATCCATTACTCAATCTTTACATTATTGATGATGAGTATCTGGATAAATACCCACGTAAATGCAGTAACACTCATGTCTCCATATTCTAAGGGACGGAGGTTAACGACAATCCCATCCTATATAAAGGGAGGTAAGAGGGAGATCCGAGTAAGATTTTTTCGGACATATTCTGTTGCTTTTATTTTTCTGGTTCTCTTTAACTGTTTTCTTTCTCCAACTGACTTAGGCATCAGAGGGTCCTCTGTCGGACAACTTCCGACAAGCGGACTTAATTTTACAGGTTCTTATTTTTGCGAGACTCAGGCGCACTTACTCAGTTCAGGGTCAATTATCTCACTGGAGTTTAGCGGCAATAATTTGGCGCACTAGGAAGGGAGGCTAGTAGTAAACTCCTCAACACGAACCATGGCAAAAATAAGAGCCCAAAATGCTTTAACCAGTTCTGTCAGATGCTCCTTGCGGTGTGAAGTACCTCTGGCTCCCAACACAGAGCCCAATGCTTCACGACCTGTAGTCACGACGAATCAACAATAGTTTACTGCACTCGTGCAGCAGGTCAAGACCTTGACAGAAGTCATTCACAGTTTTCAACAGACTGCGGAACAGCAACAGCAGCATCAACATCCAGAGGAGCCTGCACCGCAAGTTGTGCCGTCAAGATAGTCGATGTGCCCCTTCTCTGCATTGTCCACATACTCGGCACTCACATCGTGCCGATCCATGATCTCCTCGGCACTCACATCATGCCAACTCTCGACACACCCGACATTCACATCGTGTCAATTTTGGAGAATGGTGGCCTCCTCGACAAGCATCCAAAAAAGGAAGCGTCCACGTTCTCCTTCCAGTTCTTCTGGGGAAGATTCCACACCTGAATATGCCTGCCATTCCGATGGATCACAACGGCGGTTCGACGACTACGACCGCAAGCTATGAGAAATCAAACGTCGACTTGCATAGCTGCAGGTGGACAATCAAGGTCCTGCTAACATCCTCGGTGTTAATACTAGTTCGTCTTTTTTTCGACAGGTCTTGGATGAGTTGATCTCGATCCGATTCAAGATGCCGTAGATGGAGCCTTATGATGGCTCCATCGATCCACTTGATCACTTGGAGAGCTATAAAGCTCTTATGATGCTTCAGGGAAACTCCGATGTCCTTCTTTGTGTGGCCTTCCCGGCTACTCTTCGAAAAACTGCTCGGACATGATATTTGGGGCTTCAACCAAGAAGTATCCACTCTTTTGAAGAGTTTGAGTAGTTGTTTGTGGCTTATTTCAGTACTAACAAAAAACTGCCACGAAATTCTAACAGCCTCTTCTTCATCAAGCAGTAAGAGGGGGAGTCATTGAGAGAGTATGTGGCGCGTTTCAATGCTGCCACCTTGGAGGTCCGAGACCTCAACGAATCAACGGCCATTTCGGCCATGAAAAGGGGATTACGCAATTTCAGATTGACGTATTCTTTGGATAAGATGCTCCCCTGAACATATGCTGAACTTCTTGAGCACGCATAGAAGTACATTCATGCCGAGGAAGGTGCTACCGATCGACGTCAATCCGAAGGCAAAGATCGGAAGAAGATGAAGAAGAACGGAGCTTCGGTAGGACCTAGTAAGGTTCGAACTGATAGAGAGGCCCTACCTCGTTGATAGAGTCCAAATCTGAAAAATTTCAGATACAGGTATGACTTTTACACCCCCCTCATTGCTCGTGGATAGATTCTCATGAAGATAGAAGGGAAAAGCTACCTCCGACGATCTGAACCGATGAAGACAGCACCGATGTCCAGTAATAGAAAAAGGCACCATTGATTTCATTGCGACCACGGTTATAATATCATATAGTGCATCCAGTTAAAGGACGAGATAGAGGTCCTGATTCATCGGGACTATCTCGGAAAGTACTTACAGGATTGTCCACCTCAACTCCCCTCCGATCAACAACCTCAGCCGTATCTCGAGGAAGAAATTCATGCTCAATCGACGGTGGATGTGATCAACATGATCTTCGGAGGAATGATGCTTGGGGGCAGAAGATTCGGAGAGCTCTTCGAAGCGTCAATGGGGAGATAACACAATTACTATCTTCTACGGAGATCTTCAAGGAGTACAAATTCTGTATGATGATGCTGTTGTTGTTTCTATGACAATAGCTAATTATGATGTAAAACATTATTTGGTCGATAATGAAAGTTCGGCAAACGTATTATTTTATGATGTTTTTTTCCGAATGCAACTATCTACTAACTAACTAGAACCGGTTAATATGCCTCTAGTCGGATTTATGGGTGACTCAACAAAAATAGAACAGAAAATAGAACTTTCTGTTATTGCTGACGACAACCACGATAGTCTACTGTATGACTTAATTTTCTCGTGATACGAATTCCTTCGGCATACAACGTAATATTGGGATGATCTGAACTAAACGTGCTTCGGACTGTCGTGTCGACATATTATCTACTCGTCCATTTTCTGACAACAAATAGAATCGGTGAAATGCGAGGAGACCAACAGTTGGCCCGACAATGCTACCTAACAATGATAAAAGGAATGAAGCCTTTAGAAGCTCTTCCTATTGATGGGTTAGACTAGCGAGAAGAAAGCAGACGAGAACCCATCGAACAATTTATCTTGGTACCTCTGAGGGAAGAAGACCCAACAAAAACAAAAGTCAGATCAATGTTGAGCCAAGATCTTCGAGACAACCTTATGGCTTTCCTACAAGGGAATGCCGACATTTTTACATGGTCGGCTTCGGATATGCTGGTATACCTTTTGACATGATTGTCTATAGGTTAAATGTTGACCTTAAATGCAGGCCAATTCGTCAGAAAAAAAAAAAATTTATACTTGAAAGACAAAAAGCAATCAACGAAGAAGTTGACAAATTGCTAGCCGTGGATTTTATCTGAGAAGAAAATTATCCGGACTGGCTAGCAAATGTGGTGATGGTCAAGAAGACCAACGGCAAGTGGAGAATATATATTGACTACACCGATTTAAACAAAGTTTGTCCAAAAAATAACTTTTCACTATCGAGAATCGACTAACTCGTCGATGCTACATCGAGCCATCAGCTTCTAAGCTTCATGGATGCTTTTTTTGGTTACAACCAAATCCAGATGGTGTCCGAGGATGAGGAGAAGACAGTGTTTATCATCGAGAAGGGCCTATACTGCTACAAAGTCATGCCTTTCGGTCTTAAAAATGCTGGAAGAACTTATCAACTAGTCAACAAAATCTTCAAGAATCAGATTGATCGAAATATGGAAGTTTATGTTGACGACATGCTCGTGAAAAGTGACGAGACCTCTCGACATATTGACGACTTAGCAGAAGCCTTCGATGCCTTGAGAAGACACCAAATGAAGTTAAACCTGATTGAATGTGCATTCGAGGTAACCTCGAGAAAGTTCCTTGGGTTCATGGTGATAATGCGCAGCATAGAAGCTAACCTTGAGTAGATCAAAGCAATCCTCAACATGAAACCTCCGACTTCAAAACAAGATATCCAAAAGCTGGTTGGACGTATTGCATCACTTAACCGATTTATCTCTAAGTTGGCAAAGCAATATCTTTCGTTTTTCAAGACAGACAAATAAAGAATTTTGACTGGACGGATGAGTGCCAAAAAGCTTTTGAAGACTTGAAGACATATTTGAGTTCTCTTCCTCTACCGACAAAACTGAACATGGGCGACAAATTACTCATGTATTTGGCAACATCCTCTGAAGCTGTGAGTTCGGTTTTGGTTCAAGAAGATGATGGGGTACAAAAATCCATCTACTACATTAGCAGGGCCTTGCATGGGGTAGAAACAAGATACTCCAAAATCTAGAAGGTCGTTTACACTATGATCATCACTGTACAATGACTTCGCCCCTATTTTCAAAGCCATTCAGTAATAGTTCTAACTGATCTTCTCTTGAGAACTTTACTGGAACGATCAAATACTTCGAGAAGAATGGCAAAATGGACAATTGAACTTGATGAGTTCGATCTTTCTTATCTTCTTCGATCTTCAATAGAAGTCCAAATATTGGCCGACTGTATCGTCGAGTGCACGATTTTAGAGGATAAAGAAACCCAAAAGCAATCCGAGGAAGAACAGACCCCAGAATCGGTATGGATTCTACATGTGTATGGAGCTTCTAATGCCCAAGATTGTAGAGCGGGACTTATTCTAACCAATATTGAAGGGGTAGCCACCTAATACTCTCTTCGCTTTTCTTTCAAGACTTCGAATAATCAAATCGAATATGAAGCCCTGATAATCGGCTTAAAGGTTGCCAATGAGCTCGGTGTGAAATGATTAAAAGTTTTCACCAATTCACAACTTGTAGCTGGATAAGCCCGAGGAGAATATGAAGCACAAGATCCAGTTCTAGCAAGGTACCTTGGTAAGCTTCAATCCTTGAAGGCAAATTTTGATTATTTGGAAATTTTTCATATCCCTCGCTTGGAGAATGCCCCAGCAGACTCTTTATCTCGACTCGCAATCTCTAGGTGCAATGAGTTGGAAAAGATTTTCATCGAACATCTCAACATTCTGAGCATCGACATCCAAGAAGTTTACTAAGTCCAAGTTGGTCATAAATCGAGTTGGATTGATCCAATTGTTGGATACTTAACCGATGGGACTCTACCGATAGACCCAAAGGAGGCACGATGAATCAGACGTTTAGCATCTCGATATGTGCTTCTAAATGAACAACTTTATAGAAGATCCACTTCTCTATCTCTATTTAAATATATTCGCTCTATCGAAGCCGACTACGCCCTCAGAGAAGTCCATGAAGGAATTTGTGGCAATCATCCGGGGGACAAGTTGTTATCCTACAAAATACTTCGACAAGGATATTATTGGCCAACTATGCAAAAGGATGCTGCTGACTTGATGCAAAAATGTGATCAATGTCGATAGTTTTTTAATATACAAAGACTGCCATGAAGTCATCTTACTGCAATATCAGCATCCTGGCCATTCGATAATAGGGAGTCAACATAGTCTGTTCCCTCCTGCGAGTGGATAACGAAGATTCATAATAGTTGCCATTGACTATTTTACGAAATGGATGGAAGCGGAATCACTTGCACGGGTAAAGAAGAAGATGATGGATTTTCTATGAAAGTCGGTTATTTGCCGTTTTGGTTTACCTCGAGTAATCATCACGGACAATGGCTGACAATTCAACAATGCTAAGTTCAAAAAATTTTGCACAAAATTTCATATTACTCACAAGCTTATCTCAGTCAGACATCCACAATCAAATGAGGAAGCCGAAGTAACCAACAAAACAATATTACATGGCCTGAAGATAAGGTTAAATCAAGCCAAAGGTCAATGGGTTGACGAATTGTACAGTGTTCTATGATCTTACCGAACAACTCTCCAAATCCCAACTGGAGAAACACCCTTCAACTTAGCATTCGGAATAAAAGCTATAATTCCTATAGAAATCGGCTTGCTGTTCATAAGGATCGAAAACTATGACGAGACAACTAATTCGGATAGACAATGTGCTGACTTAGATTTGCTCGATGAAATTCGAAGGCAAGCTCAACTGAGGATGGCTTCATACTAACAGTGCGTAGCCCAATATTATAATTTTTTGGTTATGCCCAAGATTTTCTGACAAGGGGATCTCATCCTTAGGAGACCGAAGTCTCCAAACCAATCGAGCAGGAAAAACTGTCGCCGAATTGGGAAGGTCCCTACAAAATCTCTGAAGTACTCCGATCAGGAGCATACAAAATTATGAACTTAGACGGCATAGAAATTCATCGAATTTAGAATATCGAGAATCTACCAAATGTACTATCAGTAAGTCATTAAATACAAATACAAATGACTCCTTTTCTACGACACTGTGCCAACAAGTTCAACTATTCGGACATGAATTGAATAACATGATCAAATGATACTTGGTCATAAACAAAAATCGTCGGTTGACATCCGACGAAAAGTTAGTTGATTGACACTCGATTAACATAGGGTTAAAAATGCCCAAAAATAGTAGTTAGTCGGTTTGCACCCGATTAACTAAGGGTCCAATGATCTGAAACAAAATTGAGCAACCATGTTCGACACAACTCTACAGTCGACTATGTTACTTAGCTCGACATACTAGGAGGGCCGACTACATGACTTAGAAAAATTCTCACCTACTTGATCTTACTCATCAACGTCTATTGATTATCTACAATTTACTACCGACGATCTTACTTAACCCTTTTTTCGAAAGTATCAAATGAAATTAGAAGGAATAAAATTTTACACAAAAATGATTTGAGAAGAGGAGTTCATTTCATTCCAAAACAAAGTTTATACATAGTCAGAAAAAGAGAAAAAATACAAAGAGTTCAAGGATGCGTGTCGGGGCTTGCTGCTTCATCGATGCTTCAGGGGCCTTGTCCTCGTCTTCATCAGAGGCCTCGTCGGGCAGCAATCCGCTCAAGTTCAACTTAGGATGGAGATGATGAAGGGCCATTTTGCAGTCTTCGAAACCAACTCGGTAAGCAACGATCGACCCCTCAACGACTTCATCCTCAAACTTTTGAGAAGTTCGAAACTCGGCTAGTGCTTGAGAAGCAGCTTTATGGGTCCAAGTTTCTGTTGCCAACACCTTCTCTGTCTCTCGGGCGGCCTTGGGCGTCTTTCCTCTTATCCCTCTCTTCAGTGAGGGTAATTTCTGTCGACTCTGTTTCCTTCTTGAAGTCAGCTTTTAGCTTCTTCAGTTCCTCCTTCCTTTTCAGTTGGGATTCTAATTCGGCAGTTTTGTCGTGAGGAGCTAGCTCAGCCTCCAATCGAGCAAGATCATCTTGGTATTTCTTCTTTTGCTTTTCAGCTGCACGGATAAGTTCTTCAGCTACTTCGGCCCGAGCGTTGGCAGTTTGGGCCTGGTCTTCTAGTTGATAACTGAGTTGGCCAAAGCCGGTCAGTCTTTCGTATAAAATTGTTGCATTTTGTGCCAACTACAAGAAGCAAAATTTTTTCTAAGTTAGAAGTTCGGGAAGAAATCAATGTACAAATAAATATCGAAAAGATGGACATCTAGACTTACCGACAACGGCGATGCGTAGCAGCCCAATATGATCTCCTCAACTGGATGGGCCTTCCTTTCTTCCCAGTTGGTGGGGAGCATGATCATCTTCATCAGCTCCCTAGCAAGACAGTGGTCCCGGAGTGCCTCGTCTGTTGTCTTGACGCAGATCCCAATTGCAACATACCCCTCCTCCGACGACATTAGAGGGGCATGCTCCACAGTAGAGGCGGCGACCATCGGCGCCTTTCCTAGGTTGGCGCTTCCGATAGCCGAAGAAGTTCGGTGCAAAGCAACTCAGCCAGCATCCGAGCTATTCTACACCAGCAAGGCTTGTACCATGGGGGCGGCAGGCCTAGTCGGCGCCTCATTGACAACAATGACATCATCATCTTGTTCGGCGGACACTGTTGGTGCTAGTGTTGGGGGTGACGCATGGGGTGGTGAAGATACTCAGGGAAGCGATGGTGATTGGGTACTCGGCATGCATGAGGAAGACTCTCTTTGAGGTTTCTTCAGTGGCCCTCGAGAAGGCCCTCCTTGGCCAGAGTCCGATCTCTTCTTAACGGCTCGCTGGATGGATTCCACCGAGATCTTCATGTCTACAAGTCGACAAAGAAAGTTAGTCTCCAGATTAAAAGCAAATCTACAGAAAAAAGCTTGAAATTTTGAAAGAAAAGAAAATCCTACCTAAGGAGTTAACCGGCCTTAATCCGGCATCATATAAGGATTGCCCCGCAAGAAGTTTCCATTGTGTTTGAACTTTGACACCGAGCAATAACTCATAATGCTCCCTATCCCCCTCAAGGGCTACATTTTTGTTCGGAGAAAGATCAGGAGTGGTCCAAATCCAATTGAAGCCCTACGGTTGGTCGGCAGCAATGTAAAAGAATCTATTCTTCCACCTGTGGATAGAAGAAGGAAGTCCGGTAATGAATTGACGGTAGTACTAGGGGCTGAAGAACCATCATCCTTTTTTTCAAAGATGTTTCTTCAACATAAACAAAGCACGAAAGAGGGAAATCCTTAGTTCGCAATGGAGGAGATGACAAAGGACAACAAAAGAACTAAAATTTCGGAAGGAATTTGGAGCAAGTTGAGTAGGGACTATGTCATACAAGTCAAAAATGTTGGCAAAAAAAGGATGCAAGGAAAATCGGAGCCCTGACCAAAGGAACTCCTCATAGATGGCAATATGGCCATCAAGGGGATGGACAACCAAACCATCTTGGTCGAAGCCGACAATTTGTAGTAACTCAGGATAATGATCCCTCAACTGTTGAACGTTAGCTTCATACTATTCGGATCTCCTATGAAGAGGTCCAGAAGGATTCTCAGTAGCCGACTAATCATCCGACTCGTGAGAACCATAGCGGTCCTGTCGAGAAGAAGTGACATCCTTAGGAGCATTTTGAGGAGCCTCCACGATTTCTCTTCGAGTAGTCGGAGCCCGAAAACTTTGGTCTCTCACCACATTCTTGTCTCCAGACTCTCTCGTAGAAGAAGACATCCCGACTAGAAGACTTAGAAGGAAATCCTACAAACTAGAAAAGAAGGGAAGGAATTAACCTCAGGAAGGGGTTGGACGATGACGATGGAGAAACCGGCGGCAACAGAGATGACAACGTCGAAGAGAAAGGAGATGGACTCTTCCTGCGACTGTGGATTGAGAGGAGAAATGAAACCAGCAACAAAAAGAATTCGTGAACAGAAGAAGATTCAGGGGTGAGGGATCCCCTATTTATAGGGATGCCCAATGGCTACGATTGATGGCGAGAACCCCGTCGCCTTCTAAGATGCCGACACATGGCATAAATCTCAGCCAACGACTTTTCTGGCCATTGGACGCACCGCCGCTGTGATTTCGCCACGTCAGTTAAATCCATGAGAAAGTTAGCCAAACAAGTGACTGATCGACACGTGGCTGATCCGGATGGTTCGCGAATCATTATTCTGCCAGTGCGATCTTCCATAATCATTCTGGAAGGTCTTTTTGAGCGATCTACAGCAATAATTGCTGCACGTTCTGCGAAACGACGGAGTCGCCACACGTTTTGCATGTGACAAAACGACTGCAGGATCCCGTAGATGACAAAATGACTGGATGTCTCTTTTTGAGACGACAATAAATGAAATCAATTGATGATTCAAAATCAGGCGCAAAGTTCAAACTCCGATTAACTGCCTTCGCCCAATGCCACTACGTCACATTGGACTTGGGAGTTGGGGAGCAAGTGTTGGGGTGAATCCTCGAATGATAACCAAGTTGACAACCGATTAAGTTAATAACTGACTTTGATACCAGCCAACAATCTACTTCGAATTTTGGCCGAATAAGTGCGGTGTGACTGACTAATAGTTCGACGTACAACCAACACCTCCGTGTGATCTTCGACTGAGGGTTTCTTTGGTATTTAGCCGACTATTTCGACCTCGAGGAAATAGGGGCCGAATGACAATTGTGCAACGTGGGTATTAATTGCCCATAATTGCGAGGACATGGGATTGTGATAACTGCCTACTAATGACCCATTACCCATTCTTTATGTTACCAACGACGATTATCTGGATAAATACCCACGTAAATGTGGTAACACCCACATCCCTGTATTCTGAGGGATGGAGATTATAAAATAATGACAATCCCACACTATATAAAGGGAGGTAAGAGGAGGATCTGGGTAAGATTTTTCTGGATATATTCTGTTGCTCTCATTTTTTTGGTTCTCTTTAATTGTTCCCTTTCTCCGGCTGATTTAGGCATCAGAGGGTCTCCCACCAGATAACTTCTGGCAAGCGGATTTGATTTTGCAGGTTCTTATTTCTGCGAGACTCAGGCACACTTACTCAGTTTAGGGCCGACTGTCTCACCGGAGTTTAGCGGCAACATAAATAAATCAGGAAAACAAAAGTTTTAGTTATGAACGTTATTGTTTTATTTCATAAGTTATTACTATAAAGAATAAAGATAGAAATTTAAAGGTGTGCAAATGTTCCTCTAATTGAAAAGGCAAAACTTTGTTGCTGATAATATTGCACTAAGAGAACTGCACAAGTATTACTACCGTTTTCTGATTAGTATTTCACAAAGTCATATAAAAATTCCATTCCAATCCACCACTGTCTTATGCAACTCTTTCCAATAGATCATCTTCAGCTCAACCAGATATATCCATAAAGAAATATTTGTTAAGTTTTGGGGCATAATGATTTAATTGTGAACTCTGCGGTATTCTGCAGAGCTACATGCTATCTGCTTATTCTATTGAACAGCTTCTTTGATCTTTTGTATAGCTTTTCTCATCTCATAGCTCATTGTGAAACTCAAAGCACTGGCCGAATGAGATTGACTTTTCATCTGCTTATAATTGGTATAATCTGTTCAATGTCATCAAACCAGAGAGTTGTAGGACATGTTACACATGCTTCTTTTCATAGACAAGCAACTGCTCCTTTGGAGCTTTGGTGATATAGGTTTCAGTACCCATGAGTTCTCACAATAATGAAGCTTGTAATATTCTGTTGTTTGAATCCCGACACTAGTGACAGTTTCTTTTCTTTCAATTAGTTTCCCTAAAATCAGCACTCTGAGCACACAAATTAATCTGTGTCATATTTTCTAGCCAGTTTTAGGTACGATGGTTATTGGACCACTTGTTCAATATTCATGCATCCAGCTGACAAAATTTGTTTAGTATGCTTATAATGCAATATATTATGCAAGCTTGCAAATCTCTTTTGCTCAGACAACTCGATGTGATGCTATAACTGCTGAAAAGTCATTTATAGATGTTGTTGTCATTGTTCAAGCCATGTTGTTGTGTGAAAGTAGAGAGTTGGATCAGTTAATAGCATACTTGAAAATGTGCTTTTTCATCAAATTTAAGCTGGCTCTTTCCCTTGATACAATATAACATTTATTATACGTCTGTGGTGTACAGTCAAAAGCAACAGCTAAGAACATGAAGTGCAAGACTAGACAGGCGAGAGCACTGGCGAATGCTGAGAAGGCACCAAGGAAATTCATACAGGATGTAAGCACTAGTGCATGTCTCTGGATATTAACGGTTGTCTGCACCTGTAATTTGTCTCACGTGTTGCCATTTGCTTTTAATTGCCACTGGCAAATCTAGAGGCCTCGACTCCACTTGTTCCCTCCTATTTGATGGCCACCAACCACTACGTCTGGTTCCCATTTCTGCACAGTTTGTGTATGCTTCCAACTACACATGCATTAGGTGTGGGAGGCAATTTTGTTCATGCCGTTGTCTGGTTATACACAATGCCACCCGATGTTCAAATTTTGTAGCCTGATCTTTGGCTTGATTGTTATCAAGAGCTCCTGTATGAGATTGTCCAGGTTTTAAAGATTGCTTGGAGGTCTGGTTTGTTGAGAAGAAAGGAGGTTTGGTCCCTCTT
Source organism: Elaeis guineensis (assembly GCF_000442705.2). Classification (NCBI taxonomy): domain Eukaryota; kingdom Viridiplantae; phylum Streptophyta; class Magnoliopsida; order Arecales; family Arecaceae; genus Elaeis; species Elaeis guineensis. The sequence goes on from NC_026002.2 coordinate 41,970,166, forward strand.
GTAGACATTATGATGTTAAATCATGTTGTCTATACCAGTACTCAATGATTAAAAGTATGCATTTCTGAGATGCAATTGCATCCTTATCTGCAAAATTTATAATTTATTACCAAACGAACTGATCAAAATTATATTGACAAAGCAAAAGATTGTATAGCAAACTGGAATGGCTATGATTATTAATTAATATACAGTCTTAAACTTAGCCTTATTAATATCATTCGCCTGTTCCTTCCTATTAGACGCTTTTCATATTTTCTCATGCTGTTCAAGTCTGTTGTTAAGCATATCATTTGCTACAGTTGTCCCTTTATTTTCGATATCTGTCTCTTGTATCTAGCACATATCCATCACAAATTTCAAATCTTTGGTATGCTTGTCTCTGTACATTGGTCGTAAGTCGCGTTCAAAGAATTCTAAGCATGCCAATTGTTAAGTTGATCATCAATACAAAATATCCTCAGTTTTTAGTTCTTTATGGTTTGTTTCTGTTTTATCTACTAAGATCTGTGGATGCATAAATCAGCTTATGGGATGAATTAAGGTAGAATATGCATGGATGATATCTTATGCATGGAGAAACATTAGTTAGGTGATCCATCCTTGTCGCCAGATCTGTGATGTACTTTACCACTTAATTTTTGATGGATCCTTTTTATGTGTTTATTTTGAACCAACTTGATCCTTTTTTTTTTTTCCTGATCTTGTTGCTGCTATTGGTAGTGATGGTGCAGGAGCCTGATGAGCTAGGGAAGCCAAGGCATTGTAAATTAAAATTATTGTTTCTCAGTCATTAATGCTTCGACACTCTTTCGATCTCCTTCAAGACATGTACCTGCATAAATATATATACTCAATTCACTTACGTCTGTACTGTGTATGTATGTATAATTGTTTTGGGAATCTGGCATTCAAAATGAATATTGAATAAAATATATCAGTCCATATTGATGCATTAAGGACAGGGAAAGTGCTAGAAGATGGTATTCTTTGAACATAAATAATTATTATTGAAATAAATGTAAAGAACAATGCCGAATTAAGACTCGAATAATCCAAAGTCCTTTTAAAAATTGGAAAAACCCTGAAAAACAATAATTCAAAAAAAAAAAAGAGTAATGGAAAAACTACATTTCCCCGATTGCTTAGCTTCCATTATGGAGGAAGATGTTGCTTTAGGCTTGCAAAAATTTGTTCAGCAGATGGGAAGGTCAGCTGGAGGAGGCTCCAGGGACTGCAACATTCCGACCCCATTCTCCACCAGGAAAGCCATGGCCAAGCCCCAGGTAATATGAACATCCAAATGGCAATGCATGAGCCAGACCCCTGGATTGTCCGCTACGAATCGGATGACAGCCCAGCCGTTCACCGGCACTCCGACGGTGTTTCTCATCGGCGGGTCGACAAGGTTGAACCTGGCAGCATCCTTTGCAGCGTTGAAGTTCCCAAACCCCTCGGCGAGGATGTAGAAATCATGGCCATGGATGTGGATTGGATGGTTCTCAGCAGCAAATATGTTGGTGCCTTGGAGTACCAGCTGCACCACAGAACCATATTTCAACTTGTACACCTTGGTTGCTGCAACGGGCTGCCACAGGGAACGGCTAACGTTGGCCGCCGTGTAGTCGAACTGCACCGGCGGCTGGGCCGGGAAGTCGGTGGTGAACACGCCGGGCACGCCGAGGTGGTGGGCCTGGAGGATGGAGAAGTTGGCAGGCAAGACAAAGGAGATGTTGTTCATGCTCGCCCCAAAGCGAGTCCCATTCGGGCCGCCGCATCTCTTACCTCGAGGGCACTTGAACAGCCCAAGGCCCACGGTGAAGAAGAGGTTCTCATCTACTGGGCCAGGGATGTCAACTTTCCTCGGGCTTCTCAGGCCGGTAGAAAAGGCTGTGGCGGTGGCGGTGTCATTGTAGGCTGGGAGCTTGGGGAATTTCGGTTGAACAATGCCTTGCCCGGACTTTCCCGCAGAGAAGCCGCAGTCGTAATCCAGGATGGCGGTGGTGGTGGTGTTGTCAAAAGGGACGCCCTGGGCACTGGCATAGGCCCGGGCAGCCATGTAGTACCGGGACACTGGCTGGTCCATCGTCACGAGGACATCGGTGGTCTGGCCTGGGCCCAGCATGAGCACCGAGGTGGTGAAAGGCTTGGTGTAGGAGGCGTCGGCTCCGACAACGGTCATCTTGTGGCCAGCAATGGTGAAGAAGAGCTCAGTGTTTAGGGCTGCATTGATGATCCGGAGGAGGTTGGTCTCACCGGCTGCCACCGGAATGACTGTTGTGCCTGTGGATTTAGTTGAAAGCAATGCTTAGCTTGAGAAGAATTCATCACGCCAATATAAGCAAGCCCAACTATGGCATTTGCCGGTTAAATTGACCCAAATGGGCCTTCGTCTATGGATATATATTAGCTTTTTCGCTGGTTGGTAAAATATGAGAAGAACCCGCCTACCTTTGCCGGAACACTTGTAGAGATCGCCGGGTTGGCCATTGATGGTGAAAGCGTCAGAGGTGTTCGGAGCTGCTCCTGTCCGTGTCGCCTGTCTCACAACATCAATTGGATTTGCATCCCACCACTCTCCTGTTTATCATTATTATACTTCATCAGAATGATTTATTACATGGTTGTTTGAAGAAGTTTCTATATATGGCTTGGCTTATTAGGTCGGTTGGACCACAGTTCAGGCCTGTTGCAGAATACAAGAGAGTTCCTTGTAGGACCAGGTCCCGGGCAAATCTTAGAGCATATGCTCGGTGGATAACATGCAATCGGGAATTGGTGAAATACAAGGGGTAATGTGGCGTGTTATCCACCACTGGATTTGGTGTGGTCCATTGGACCTGGTCCAACTAATAATTAGACCCCTTTCCCTTGTGGTGATCTAATTTTGTCACCTGATATCTTAGCAGCATATTAAGTTAAACCATCAGGGAAAAAAAGCTTCTCTTTCTTGTTTACTGAAAAGCATATGGTCCATGTTTGCATGTAATGAGGTCCTAATTAAAGTTTGTTAGCTCCGTGGTCGTTAAGCTTGGGTGACACAAATTGCCCTTTAGTTGCACACCCAAGAGTATAAGGTCCTAATCAAAGTTGTTAAACTGTGTGGCCCATAGATTTGAGGGGCATAAATTTCTTTTTCTTGTGTACTCAAAGCCTTAGCTCCTAAACTCCTAATCGAAGTTTGTTGACCCTGTAGCCTATAGACCCTGTGAAATGATGCGGTTGCGGTGCTAGTTGGTGATGCCTGTCCTTTTCTTTTCAGTTAGCAAAGTCAAATGACTTTTTTGTGGCAGAATTATTGCCTTTTCACCAAGGAAAAGGTTCCTTCTAAAGAACACAGAACATCCCTCGTTTCCCAGGGGCCCAGACTTTGCAAAAGCCCTGAAAAACCAATTGTCTATAGAAATATGAAATGTTTTTATTTAATTTTTATTTTTTGAAGATTTCTTTTTCTTTTTTAAAGATAACCAGTTTCTACGCTTCATGGCTCATCTTTCTAGTGTTTCGTAGAATTTAAAAATTTTTGTTGGCTATGGATTACTGCCATACACCCACGAGACTTAATAGAGGTATATGAATCTTGACTACTAATAAATCATCATCACCACCGGACTCTTTCTTTTTTGTCTTTTTTTTTTTTTTTTATTGACCCTAGACCGCAGCATCGGTTTAACTGCAAAGTGGTCAGTCCCATCGGATGAAGCCCAGCCAATCAATGTAAAAAAAAAAAAAAAAAGGGCGGTTGGCCATCGACTGCATGGACCCACGTACCAAAGTTGCATGCTATCTACGAATGGCTTGATAGAGATGGTGCATCGGATGAAATGTTGGACTTGTCACACAATTCCTTTTGGTTATTTACTGCTGTTTGAGAAAAGATTGTTACCAAGAATGATGGGGATCTCTCTTTTGGGCTTGGTGAATGGATAGGAGGTTTTCTCCTTCGGGTGGATGATGAGAGCTCCATGCACAGTGGCCCTGAGCCAGGAGCTGTGTGCATGCCACCACAACGTCCCCTCTTGGCCCTCGATCGTAAACCGGTACGTATAGCTCCTACCCGGCCTGATCGGACACTGCGTCACCATCTCCGGTCCATCGGCCCATGCCGTTCTCATTTGTCGAATTCCATGCCTCAAAAAAAAAAAAAAAAAAAAAAAATGAAGAACTTGCTTAGTAATAGCTATTTATGCCTATGAATGCAATGAAAAGAAAACCGAGCAGGGTACCAGACTTGCAATAAATTTGTACATAACGTGGGTTTGCATGCATGGTTTTCATGCAAGTACGTATGTGAATGTGTATCTATATACGTATATATACGGATATATATACCAGTGAATTGTGACATTGTATCTGGCCCGGTTCACGACATTAATCACGAGGGTGTCACCATTTTTAACTTCCAGAGTTGGCCCTGGGTATTGCCCATTCACCGTAATGATGTTGTGGGTCTTGCACAGCCTCTTCACTGGCGTTGCTTGGACCTGAATCCAATATCAAAAGTACGTTTAAGATCTAAGAAGACGAAGGAGCAGGCAGACTAGAGATGAGATGAGTGGCACGCATATATACATACAACAAAGTCGTGGTAATGAACTTCAGCTTTGATTTGAGAGGAGAGAAGAAAGAAACTAAGAAGGAAGCAGAGGAACCAGAACGGCATGACAGTGTTCGAGTGAGCCTCCATATATAGCTTAACTAAAGCCTTGTTGTCTTTCTCAGAGAAAAACTAAGGCTTGTTGTTTGAAAGCTATGAGATGGTACTGCGATGGAAACGGAGAGGTATATATAGATAGCATGGGCATGGAGGGAATGGGGTTGTTTTGAGGTTGGCGGATTAGGTTTTAGTTTATGGTGAAAGCCTTTTGTTTTCTTTTAAATTAATGTCTGGTCAAGTTCCCATGTTCTCTTTTGATCAACCCTGTAGAAGTTGGTGCACCCACTAGCATTTCTGTTGAAGGTAGTAATTTCAGCAATGCTTGTTCTACAAGTCTCCCCATGGATACCCCGTCAGGACAACACAACATGATGGCCTATACATTTCGTGCATCGAATAAATTTTGACAATACCAAAGGTCTACATTTGCTCACCTAAATTGGTTGCATATTTTTGCATGGACCTTTCAAGACCTATGGTCCATGACACCTTGGAAAGGGATTAGTACATTGGCATTTTGACAATATATCAAGCATTCAGTCAGAAGTCTCGTCTATAGAATCCCACAAATATTCCTTGAAGCGACAAGTCTGTGGGTTTGGCTAGGCGTTGCTTTAGGGAGTGCAACTTCGGTTATAGTAAATATATATGACCGTTTCCATCTGCAGATAGAATAGAGGGGGCTGAAAGTTCTTCAGGGAGGCCTCATGTCGACAAAGTCTTCTCAGTTGGGTTGTTCTTCTAGAGAGAAACCTAGACGTAATTAACTAAATCGATATAACTCCTCCGGGCTTCTTGTTAATTATATGTGCTTTCTGAGTTATGTTTGCTTCTCTCGAACTGTCAATCATCTCACAACCCAATCACCTTTTGTCAATATAGCATTAAAAAAAAAAGAAGTTTCACTTGCATGCTTTTATCTATATAGTCTCGAGTATAACTTAAGCTCTGACCTCACATTAATAAAGAAGTTGAATTAGGTAGCTTTCCTTTCCAAGTCAAAACTTGGATTCAGGGGATTCTAGTTTCTGACCTCATGAACTTCTCTCCATAAGCATGGAATGAACATGAGAATCAATAAAATTGGTAATCGATATTAAATAAGCTAACTTTCTCTTTAAAAAGCATTAAATAAGGCCAAGGATTAGGTATACGTAGCGTTACTTGCACATCACTTGTCATTATGTATTATAGTTCAATTCTGAAAAATACTTGCGTCCATCTAATGATTCCTTGAAGTCTCCCTGTCAGAAGATTTCCAACCTATAGCCATCTGGTCTACTTATTGGACTATTATAGACAAGGCTACCTAATTGCTTGGTCCACTGCACTGACTATCTCTACAACGATAACATAACAACCATCCTCCGTTGTGGTTTTCAGAGAAAATCCAAAGCATTATTGCTGATGGAGGCATTTTACCAATCAGTTCTCTTCCTTGATGCTGGATGTTTTCCCTTCTAATTCAAGAAAAGGGGAATACTGTTGAGAGCCATTTAGTCAAACAAGTTGGCAATGTGAATATCAAACCTTAAAGTTAGGAAGATAGTTTTTCAGCCAAGAAAGAGAAGATATTCTTGGTAGGACAAGACCGAATTCAGGTGGAGACTACTATCGCTGATTTGGAGTGAATTGGCAGCTAAGTGGGAACCACTATAAACAATTGGTTATTGCACCGAAACGTTTCACATGCAAATGGTTCCTTAGATCTCTCTGCAATCCATGTGGGTGAAGGGAGGAGCACAAAAAAAAAGAAATGGTGAACCTCACTTCCCACCAACAATTAGATAGTGACACAAGCATACAGACCACTGAGCGAGGTGAGCGGCTCCATGTATCAGTTGAAGCAAGCATCATTTTAGACACAGCGAGCATTGTCTATAGATGATTTCTGATGGGGTTACATCGTGACGTGAACTCGGTTGCATGGCTCCAAGCAGCCAAAGGTGTAATTAATACCAAAAAGTACTGGGAGATGGAAATAGTTGGAGTGAGGCATCACCTAACATATTAATAACAATGAAAGAAGTTTTGGAGTTGTAATGCCAATGTAAAAGAATCTATAACAAGCTCTCTGACATCATATATTCTCACACAACTCCGAATAAAGCAGTAGTTTAGTTCGGTTCTAAGAAAGGATAACAACATGTTGGTGGGGTTAGGAGCGGATGGTGAGATCTATAATTTGGCAAGGAGGACTCCAATAATGTGGTACAGTCATTTGAACAATCTAGACTTGTAGTTGATATAATGGAGTGGCCTAACCTCCCTGTTCTTCAAAAAAATAAAAATAAAAAAAGGAAGTTGATATGATGGAGGCAGAAATGGGAAGTCGTATAACTTATGCGACACTTTGATTACATGAAGTCTTGTAATGGTCCCTGTATTTACACGGTTTTCCTTTGCAGAAACATCAACAAGTTTGGAAAGAATCTCGCATCTGAACTATAATATTATTCAGAAGCCAAAATTTTAAAAAATAAACAATTGCTTATACAATGTGATAGGATATGTTTAGGCATCTGGCATAAAGAAGTACAGTGGGGCAAAATTAATTTATATAAGAAATCATCCTTCTGATATGATAGAAGATCAAAAGTTGTGTGGACATTATAAGAAGCTGAGCACACTTTTGCTGCGATCTCATCTTGTTGCAAGATCATGAGAACCTTTATCAGTATTCAAAAAATAGAGATGAAGGAACTTTAATGATTCAGTATCTTAGGATAAACACTAGAGCCACTCCAACAAACAGAAAGACCTCTTAGAATGGTGTGGTTGGAGGAGGAACAGTATTAGCTTTTCCTGATGAATACCAGGACTGTACAGCAGTCAACAACTACTCCCATTAAGCCCAACAGCAAAAACTACGAATTTTTCTGTGACCTTCCAAAACCACTCTGTGGTATTGCCAAGATTCCAGAGCACCAATATATACTGTCTAAATGACCTCACCAGCATTAGCTTTCAAATAATGTGTGACCACATAAATAACAATTACAGTATGGCCAAGCAATATTGCACGCTAGCAGAACTAAGTTCAGATCTTGCGTTGTTGATCACACACTACAGAGTTGCAGGTGGATATGGATTAAAATCCTCACAATCCCTCTTCTGTAGGTAGGATACCAGGACATTTATTTGATAGCAACGCAGTTTTGAACACCTTACAGTACAATTCATTATACTTGAACCTCTGTATTCATCTGCATCTTCTAGACATATCCCTCTATCTTGTACTCTTGTTTTGATCTTTCTGTTCTTGTGGTTAATCTTTATCTTAATAATTAAGGGGAAGCTCCTTGCTTCCTCTGTTTTCCATCAAAAAAAAAAAAAAAAAAGGAAAAAACACTACAACAAAAATGATTTTTGGTGACAAATTTCTAATGGCATTTCTTATTACATGCTGTAATTTTTTTTTACTGTATTTTGATAAAAATATTACTATCTTTTAATAAGTATTTTTACGAGTGGTATGTTATTTTAATACTGCTATAAATTTTTATTTTTACGTCATATAACTTGAAGTGCTGGAAATCAGAAATGCTATTACGGGATTTAACTAATATAGAAGTAAATAATATTATAATTTAAAAGATTTTAAAAAATTATTATTAAATTTTAAATTATTAATTTTTACATAGAGCTTGATTTAGTCATATTGATCTCATAAAATATGTTATTATACATATATGTTCTTAGTATTACTTATTTAATGACATGAATGAATATTAATAAGTTAAATAAATTATTTTTATATATTAATAATATAAGTTGTAATTTGATGGCTAAGAACTTGCTATTTAAACAAAAAATCATTGGTTCGAACCCTTTCTTTGTTCTAATAGCCATTTTTTTTGTAGTAAAAAGAAAAAAGAAACTCATACTTGAATCATACAATGCATGGTCTTCAATCAAGGCAAGTTCAATTGATCATTAGTGGTGAAAGTATAGATCTTAGACATTATGTGCCAAGAAAATATCTGTCATCTAATGATCCAAACCCAAAAAGTTACAATTAGGACTCATTAAGATTAATAGTAGAAGAATCAAGTATTTTTATTGCAGATCAGGCTATCTACCATGTGCGTGAAGCTGCACTTTACTTCATCCATCTACAGACGGGAGTTCCATGAATTGACTCCAATTGCAGGATAACATGTGAACTGAATTCCAGTTATAGATGGTAAATTATAGATGGTAAATTATACAGGCAAGTGTTCAACAATGCTAAAATACCAGCAAAGCACATGTCCACTCCATTTTATCTATTTTTAGGAGGTGTTTGGTTGGAGAAAATGGAAGTCTAGAATCGAAATCGGAATGGGTGACTCTCGTTCCAACCGTTTGGTTGAGAAGAGTCCCATTCCGATTCCGATTAGGATGGAATGGGAATGACTCAATCTATATAGAATTCAATCCTTATTCTCTTCTATGGATTCAAACTACCACTCCAATTTTGATTTTGATTTCGATTCCAATCACGAATCAAACGTTTTGGAGAATTTGACAATTCCGATTCCGATTTCAACAAAACAAAATTTTGTCTCTCTCTCAAGAAAGATCTGAAATTCGAAATAAGAAGAAAATACTGTATAAGTCAATGCAAAATCGTACATTCTTAAAAAGAGCTGCCTTTAACAGTTTACAGAATGTCAGAATTTTCCCTCCGAAAAAGAGCATGTCAGAATCAAAGAGTGGACACAGCAAGCATTCATCTATAAGTCTAAAAACAGTTTTTTTGTGACAGAGAGAAACGGGGCCCTCAGGTCAATAATTCTGTCCAAAAGCATAATAAAGAAGTCGTCAACAATGACAGGCAAATCCCTGTTACAACCAAAACCATTATTGCCTCTCTACTTTATTATAATTAATGCATACATAATGATCAGGAGAAGACCCAATTTAGCAGCAAGAAGTGTTCATTATTCAAATCATTCATACTTAAACAGGTTCTAGTATAATTTTACCAAAAAAAAACAGGTTCTAGTATAACAACAGTCACCTTTATTCCATCATTAAAAGCAGAAGAAACCTTTTCTTTGCATATCTTTCCAGCAGGCATTATAGTTCTTAGCTGCCATTTGTATTACCAACCAAACCATAAGGCTTGGCAAATTCCTCAAGAAAGATGAAATCATCTAAATCAACAAATCGAATTGCAAGGGAAGAATGGATTTCCTCTCAGTTTCTTGCTTCTGAATGTTAACTATCTTCTATCTTTGATGCTTACGCTAGAGACGAGAAACATAAAAATACTAAATACTCGACAAGAAAATCAAAACTGGAACTCTACATATTACTCCACGTAACATCATGCATGTTCTACTTTTAATGTATTGGCTCCATGTCGTTTAATGACCAATTGATGAAGCAAAATAGAGTTACAACCACCGATCTCCCATCCCAATTTATAGTCCATTTCTCATAATTTTTATTGCAACTGTAGCTAGTGGTAAAATCAATGCCAGTTCATTAATAAATAAATCAATAGATATAAAAAAACCAATAGTTACTTATTCGTCTCATTGAAATGATTAGAAGTTCCAAAGTTGCATATAAATGGCAGTATAAAACATTTCTATTGCGAATCTGTTACTTCATGAGATTTACTCTATGAACAGTCTTGGGATTTATGGCATAAACATACTTGGGGCAAAAAGTTATCATCCAAAGCTAGGAATGACAACACCATTTTTAGCACAAAATGATGGAGCCTCCTTAAAAACATTATTCCAATCATTATCTCTCATGTCCTAAGTTGCTTTGACTGTAATGAGTCTTATAGATTGACAATATGTTGTTCTTCTTTGCAATGCTCATGATAATTCATTAGTGATTTCCTAGGACTACCGTTGGATGTGGGCTAGATGCAAAATAAAATGATTGAATCAGTTCTAATAGTACATACGCTTCAACCCTTTGTTCGAAATTTGAAATATCCTCCATAACAGTTTTCATGACAGCAATCATAGATAAAAACATCAGAATCAAGTTAATTAACTTTATCATAATGGAAGCACTAACATGCACCTCTGGGTCCCTTGAGGCTAGTTTCTTAATCAAAACCTTAACCACTTTAAACAATGCCAAACTTCAGAGCTTCAACAACTTCAATTGCTTGTTTTTCCTGAAGAATATATCATGACATTTGCATGCTCTAGCAACACTGTAAACACTAGGTACCAAATTAAGGAATACAACAATTTGAAAGTGATTTCTGCTATCTTTTTTTTTTTTTTTTCATGCAACAGCATGTTGCGAAAAAAGTATCTCGATAAAATGATCATAAAATGATTTTGTGGTTATTGTATGGAAATGTGTGAAACATAAACTTTGACACCATCTCCCATATCTTTAATTATACTTATACCTGTATTTTATGCTTTCATATAGTGATTGCAAAAATTTCCATGGTACCCATACCCAAAACATGCATATGAAAAAATAACTGCTTTATTGAAAAAAAATTGTTGAAACAAAAAATAAAAAACTAACGCAAGCATAGTTCTAAATTGGGCTGTGGGGTTTGGACTTCATAGGTTAGGGCTCAAACTTAGGCCAAGCTCGGCATTGTATCTTAGTAAAAGCCCCTCCCTCATAATACAACCATACATATTGCACACAGGAATCTATACGTGTATAACAACATGTTATATTCTAAACAGCATGGTCATATATGCCACCAATTATAGTTGCTTATGTATACAATAATACACCGAGATGAGCACTTGATGAATAGGTCTCTATATAGGAATAAGCAGCTATAATCAGCTATGTGATGCATGTTGCGTAGAATATAATTTCTTGGGCAGCTTGGGCCCATGATGTGTCAATCATTCTACATGCAAGTCAAGCCCTAGACCATATTGGCTTATTCTAATCTGCCTGATTGCTACTTCAGAATTTTAATATGTTCCATTATGGGTACAAATGAGCAAAATAAAGGTTGGTTGAGTAATAAGCTTCCCAGGCTTGGTCCATTATATGAAATGAAAGGGTTGACTGAGATGGGGTTGAAAACGAAAAATATATTCAATGCAGCCCATCATGAATCAAACTAAGCTCAAGTAAGCTTGTTATCAGGCCTAGTTAAATTTATATGTTTATTTATTTTTTGAAAAACCTAAAATGTTTAATCTCGAATTGTTAATTAAGCAAGCTTAAAAAAGTCTAAATGAGCTCATTAACAAACCAAGCTCAATCTACCCTAGCTACTTCATTTGTTCCAACCATATGTGTTATAGCATGAACACTTGCTGTATCGAAAAACAACTTGATTTGTTCAATGTGACAACAAAATATCTTTGACAAGATCAGATTCTGGAGCAACCAATCTATTGCGGTCAATAGCTCATGATCTGACACATGAGGTATCTTTTGCTCTAGCTCATCGGCCTCATGGTTGTATCCCTGTCAATTCTAATCTAAAAAATGCCTCACATGAGAAGGATAGTCCCTTTTTTTATAAGTCAAAGTTTTTTTTGACACACAACTAATATAAAATTAATGATGCACTCCTTATTATCACCACAGCCCTTCCTCCCCTCCTCCAGTCAGGAGGAGTTTGTATATGGGCGGGAGGTGCTCTCCTTTCTCACTATCATCTGTTGATAATAAGGAATGAGAGCACTATCAGTTTCATATTAGTTGTAAGTTAACGTAGGATTCTGACTTATATCAAAGAGATCATCCTTTTTATATAAAATATTTTTTGGATTAAAATCTAAAAAGACAAAATCATGAGATCCATGAGCTAGAGTAGACAATATCTTACATACGGGACCATGAGCCCTTGGCTGCAACTCAAACCAACCCAGATACCCCATCTTCTATAGCATGACATTCATCGTACGCAATCTAACCCAAATACCTCACCTACTATAGCATGACACTTATCATTCAAGACATCTATCAGATAATTCAAGCCCTAACATATCTAGTACATCATAATGTCAAACTTTTAAAATTTACTCCAACCACACTGATTGCGAAATTTATGGCCTTGGCAATTGGTAGGCCAACATAACACATTTACCAATTAGCCATGGGTTCAATTTTACTTCATCTACTTGATCCAACCTAAACCTTGAACCAGTTAGCAATGTTGCTTCTCTCCTTTGAAGTTTAGCACTTCTACAAAAAAAAAGCATCGTAAAAGCACCGATCTGAACAAAAATCATATGGAGTGGACGCTATAAAAGATCATATGGGGCGGGCTTCACAATGTGCCACATGTCCAATAATACTAATCTTAAGGTATGAGTCTAAAAGTCAAAATTTTTTTCTACCGATGGAGTTATTAGTTTCATGATTAAAATATTCTTTTTCTTCTTCATTTTCAATACATAGCAATGCATACTACATGATCATATGATACATACTAAATATATAACCAGATGATACATACTGTAAATTTTTTTGATACACACCTAGCACCGATCTAATACACACCTATAACTAAATTGATACATGATTTACCGAACTTAGTATTCATCAGTACATAGTATATGACTAGTTAATATACATCTAATAAAATATTCATCCAATATCCTAATACACATCTCTAGATACAGCAATACATATTTTTAAAATATAGCATTCATTAGTACACAGTATATAAACAAATGATATAAATTAGATAGCTTATTGATACATATTGTAAGCTTTTTTGATACACACCCAGCAATGACCCAATATATACCTCAAGGCTCTTTCTTCTCTTCCAAATCCCTCTTCTATCTAAGATCTTTGCATCTAAAAATTTATGAAAATTATGTATCATTTCATCTAGAAGTTTGTATTGGGATGTCGGATGAATATTTTGCTAGGTGTGTATCAACTGATCATATATTATGTATTAATGAATACTAAATTTGATAAACTATATATCAATTTATCTGTACATATATATTAGATTGTTATTGGATGTGTATCAAAAAAAATTTCAGCATATATCAATAAGCTATCTAGTATGTATCATTTACTGACGTGTTGTGTATTATTTTATCTAAAGATATATATTAAGATGTTGGAAGAATATTTTACTAAATATGTATCAATTAGTTGTATATTCTATACTAGTGAAATTAAATTCAGTAAATCATATATTAATTTAACTTTAGGTACGTATTAGATCATTGCTGGATGTGTATTAAAAAAAGCTTACAGTATGTATCACTTCGTTATATATTTAGTGTGTATGATATGGTTATATAGTATGCATCGCTATTTGTTGAAAATAAAAAAAAAAGAGAATACTTTAATCGCAAGACTAATAACTCCGTTAGTAGAAAATTTTTTTGACTTTTAGACTCATACTTTAAGATTAGTATTGAGGGACATATGGTATATTGTGAAGCCCGCCCCATGTGATCTTTCATAGTGCTCACCTCATATGATTTTTGTTCCATTGATCCCATCATAAGCTGCTTCGACGTGGTACATGCACTGCACAGTGATCAAAGCAAAAAGCACACTGACATATGAAGATGATCCAATAAGAAGATGATATGTAATCAAAACCCTTGAAACTTCTTAAACTTGGCTCATTTCCATTAGTACATTGGATGATCAGACACAGTTCATTAGACCTGAATCATTCTAGATGATGCGCATCCATGTTTTCCCAATTCCTTCGCTTACCCAAAATCATCAGACAATTCTATTCCCTAAGCATCCGCATAGAAGACAATACGGGCAACAAGATTTTTTGAATTATTAAAAAAAATTTGAATCATTTCCGTTCTTCCATTGATCGTATTATTCTTCAAATTGTCATACCAAACCAAAATATAGAATTACTTAATTATTCATAAATTATATAAAAATATGTTTTATGATTAATTCATATATTGGAATAGATCCTCGTCACTTAGCTGACCTTATCCAATCGACCTCAACTGGAGGCCTACTTCAGTAAAAACTAACCTTATCAGAAGACCATGGTCCTCAAGAAGTCGATCTCACTAGAAGGCCGACCTCATCTGAAAATTGAGATTGGTGAGAGTTCGACCTCAATATCACCTGGATGTGGTGACAGTCTGAGTTGAAGACTACATCAGCCGACGATCGGCCTGTTTCTACAGTGGCTTCGATGAAAAATTGACGTACTTACCTGTCATAATAGCTCTGATTCATAGATCGGATCCTTTAGCTACCTACGATGCCTGATTCTTCAGATTGATCATTTATCGACTAACTCTCTGATAATGTCGTGATGTTGTCGTTAGGACACTATAATTATCAAATTAATTTTAATTTTTAAAAAAATTAAAAATATATAAAAAGTAGTGAGTCGGATCAAATCCACAGAAAAGGCAGTACTTTAATTTGATAACTTTAATTTTTATAAAAAAATAAAATTAAAAAAAAATAATTTAAGTTAAAAAATAAAAATTAAAAGTATAAAAAATAAATCAAGTACTGGAATCTACTATCTAGATCCTAGCTTCCACTTACAATAAAAATAAAAGATAAAAAATTAAAGTACATAAAAATAAATTAGTACTAAGATCTATTAACTAAATCTTAGCATCTACGTACAATAAAAATAAATAATAAAAATTTAAAAATATAATAAAATAAATTTTATATTAATTAAAATTAAAATTTAATTATAAAAATTTTAAAATAAAATAAAATAAAATAAATTGTAATAAAAATCTGAAATTGATTGATGCAGTCTTATCGGAAAGATGGTTGATGATCTCTTTTTCTTTTTTCGTACTTCGTGGAGTGAACCGACTTCTCTCATTCTTCTCTTTGGATCTCTATACCTCTTTTAATTTTTTTTTTATATTTTTTATTTTATCTAATTTTTTATATTTTTTTTTATTTTTAGATTTTCTTATTTATAGGTGAATTTTTTATTTTTTCTGATAGAAAATGAAATCCTAAAATCCCTCAAAATTTGTCCAACCCGCGTACAATATTTCTGACCATTGGATCTACTTTTAATTGCCTTGATTTCATTAAAAATCCTTTCATTAGGCCTTGTTACAGTCGGGATCACTGTCAGCTGTCTAATCGATCGTCAAATTTGATTTGGGCCATTGGATCGTGCATCTGATCTCCTATTAAAAGTTAGATCGAACACGAACCATTAGATCAGGCTTGAGATTGATTTTGGACTGTCAGATGGTGCAAAAATCAGCTTCTCCAGTTTAGTTCTCAGCCGACAATGAATGCCAGTCATACAATCTTGCTCAAGATTGCTGCGGACCGTCCGATCGCACAAATGCTGTGGGTCACCATCGCTAGATATGGGAAGGAGCGATTTCAATCGTCCGATTAGGTGTTCAATGCGATCTCAACCGTTCAATCATGTAGAACTCAGTCACCTGCCCCATGAGCCATGACGTGGATCAGAGGTACTATGCTGTAGACCGCCCCCTGATTCCATGAGCCGATCGGTCAGTCCATCTTGCACTGAGTGGTTTAATTGTGTTAGGTTCGAGCCAATTTGAATTGATTTTGAGATCATTTTCAGCTTGCCTTTGGATCTTGATTCTGAATCTATTTTAAGTCCGATTTGCTCTAAATTTTTTTTATTTTAATCTACAAATCAGACTCTTTTTTATTGATGATCATATTTTCTGTAAAAAATAAATAAAAATATCAATTCTTAAGAAATAAATATAAATTTTTGTATAAATTAATATTTTTATTGATATATTTTCAGTACTCATCACACCCTCCAACTTGAACTTTGCTTATTTTCGAGTAAAGAAAGAATCTATAGTTAAGTACCATTTAACTTAGAGTTTTAAATTACATCAAGCAATTTAAAAAAGGACCACTGATGTTTAGCAAAGCGTGCGTAAGGTATGTCATTCGGATATTAATACTAATCAATGTGGGGTTAAGCTAAGAACACCAAATTTTTTTTGAACTTTTTTTAAATTATCCCTACCTTTATCTCCAAATCATTAACCTTCATATGGACAAGCATATTGTTACTTTCATCTTTCATTTATTATTATTATTTTTTAATGTTGTATTGCTATTGAGGGTCTTAACCCCTTAAGCTTTCTATTTGATTCATGTAGCGAGTTTTCAGCCAATGACTTCCAAACCAGATGGCTTTAGGGCACTAGGTATAGAATACCCCTCGATCTTATTTACTCGAATCAAATAGGCTGTAAGTTAAACTAGCTTCACAACAGAGCTTTTTGTCCTTCATACCTTTTGACATGAAACTCAATACTTGCTTAGGCAAAAAAGCCTGATTACTCAGCATGAAGTATTTAAATTTTTTTTTTTATATATATGAAGAAATATATAGTTATCTTATACAAGCCCATAGAAAGTAAACTCTTTTTTGATACTGGTAGAAAAATTTAGAAATACTCAAGAAAAATTATTTAAGTTCTAAACTTAACTCTTTATTAAGTTTTCTTAATACTTGATATCTCGATATCTCACAAATTCTCTGATCTATACATTAATTTTTTTTAAAAAAATACTTAGTTTAACTCAATTCTTAAGTATAATCAGGTGCTTAAATACTAAATACTAACTTACTTGATGATTTTAAAAAAATTTATTGAAAATATTTTTTTATTTTTATTTTTTTATCTTTTTTTTTCTTCAGCTTAATCGATATTGTCCTCAATGGAGTAGAAAAATAAAGGATGAATATAAAGAGAAAGAAAAGGAGAGATGTCACATGATCCAGAAGTCTTTTCAAAATTACTTCTCTCCCCAATTTAGCCAACATTATCTTCAAATCTCTATAAAAGACACTAAGCAAGACTCGATTAACCTAAATAAAATATAAAAGATATCAAAAAGTAGAAACTGAATTATCTCTCAGAAAGTGCTAAGTTTACACATTTTTAGCCAGACCAATGCAGATTCTACCTCATCTATCCCGTATCGAATAATGGATTGGCAAATTCTAATGGATAAGATGGGTGAGGCGAATCAAGTTGGGCATTCACCTCTTGAACTTGAGTTTCTTCAATGGGCTCATTCAAAAAATTATCTTTTATTAATTTTAAGAAAGAATAGGATTCAACTATTTCATCTATTAATTCAACTACAGAATAATTTTTTTTCTTTTGAGTGTACTTTGAGGTATTAAAAATATTAATTCTTATCTTTTGATCTCTAAAAAAAATATTTATGGCTCCTATTTTATAATTGATATTGGCATTGGCAGTGGTCAGGAATGGATGATATAAAATTATGAGATTCTGATTTAGCTTATGGGATGGTTCCATATCAGGTACGAGGAAGTCTACTGAAAAATAACATATGTTTACTTTGACTATGATATTCTCAATTTGACCACATGGCATCTTTATAGATCTATCAGCTAGTTGTAAAATAACCGATATAGGTTTTAGTTCTCTTATCCCAAATTTTTTATAGACTGAGGTCGGAAGTAGATTCACACTAGTTTCTAAGTCTAACAAGGCTCGGTCAATGGTGATACCTCCTATAACACATAAAATTAAAGGACCATCAGGATCTTTCATTTTTTGAGGCAATGGATTTAATAGGACTGTACTTACATCCTCAGACAATATAATTTTCTCTATTATTCTTGGCTCATACTTTTGTGTGTAGAGTTTCTTAAAAAATTTTGCATAAGCCGGAATGTGCTGCATCTTACCGAGGAGGCATAAATTAATATGAACTTGTTTGAATAACTCCATTAACTCCTCGTTGCATGCTCTTTGTTTTTTATGAGAAGAACCAGCTTTTAAGGCTGAAGGGAACGGAACTTTAAGTTTATATGACTCGGATAACTCATCTGCTTTCTTCTTCCCTTTATTTTTCTCACTCAAATTGAAACCAACATCAGTACTAGTTTCAGACTCAGATTCTTTTATATGGTTAGTCTCAATACTAACCTTTATGTTCTCATTTTGGCTAGTATCAGTACTAGCCTCTCTCATTTGGACTTGGTATGGATCCTTAAGAATCCTATCACTTCTAAGTTCAGTAATTGTATTGGCATTCTCAAATTGAGAATTCTTAGGAGGGACATTGAATTAATGATTAGATCCAGGTGGTTGGTGGACAGTGGGTGGGTTGTTCCTAGGATTTGTGATAAGTTGGTTTGGTAATTGACTTGATTCTTTCCTCATGGTAGACTCAGCTAACTGTCCTGTTTGTACTTCTAACCTGATGATAGATTATTGTTGGGTCATAATCAATTGTTAGAGTTGATTAAATCTATTGTCGGCTAGATTAATCTATTGAGGAGGTGGATATGACGATTGACTATGATATGGTGATTGGTTAGACTAATTAGGCTGACCTCTATTATAGGCATAATTCTGATATTGGGTCCTATTTTGAAAGTTTTGCATAGAAGAAATTTGGATCTGAGCTTGAGTCTGTTGGAGTCTCCAAAAAAATTTGGGGTGATTCTTCCAACCTGAATTATGTGTTTGAGAATGGATCATTGATAGGCTTGGAGTAACCTTGGACGGTTTAAACTTATTCTTGGATGAAAGGTGAAAATTGTGCAGCCGTAGGACATTCACTCATATGATGGACTGGGCTAGCATAGATAGAATAGATCTCCTGATAATTGGGAGATGGCATGTATTATGCAGAAAATTATTGACCTAGGATTAGGAACTGATCTAATTTTTGGGCAAAAAGATCGACTTTATCTAATTTTTAAGCTATTAGGTTCAAGTCAGCCTTAGAACTAAAGTCTGCTTGTTTGATTTCAAAAATTTCTATCTACTTTTGGTGAGGGATCGATCTTTCATAGGAAGATAATGAAGCATGGTTGATCGAGTTTTTACTCAAGATTTCAAATAAGATATAGGCTTCATCTTTACTCTTACTTATGAATGCACCTCCACAAGATGCATCTACCATCTGTCTATACTGATCACCTAAATCTTGATAGAAAGCTTGAACAATTTGCTATTTAGATAGACCATGGTGTGAGCATTTTATAAGTTCTTTAAGTCTCTCCCATAACTCATAAATTTGTTCTTCTGGAAGCTGAGCAAATCCAATGATGGCTTGTCTCATGGTGTTGGTTCGATCTATGGGATAGAATTTCTTAAGAAACTCATGCTACATTTTAGTCCAAGTTCGGATCGGTCTCCCTATTATGCCTAGCCAGTATTTGGCTTTGTCCTTAAATGAGAAGAGAAATAGGATCAGTCTAAGTGCATCATCAGTAAAATTTTGAATCTTCATCATGGAACAGATTTGTAAGAATTCATCTAGATGCTTGTAAGGATCTTCGTTGGTGTTCCCATAAAAAGATGGGAGCATCTGGATTATGGTCGATTTGATCTTATAATGACTTGCAGGAATATCAGATAAATAGATACAAGTTGATGGATAATAGGTGGAAGGAATAAAATATTTCTTCATCTATCTAGATGGTTCTCCAGGGTTTTTAGCCATTTGATTTTCAAGTTTAATGTAGATCAGCCATTCAATTTTAAGATTAGGTTCAACTAGGTTAAGGTAAAGAGATCTCCTACCATGCATAAACTAGTGCAAACCCTAATGTATGTGGTTTAGATTTTTTTTTTAAGAAGAGGGAGAAGGAAAAAGAAGAGGAAGAAAGAGAGAAGTTCTAGAGGTGAGAACCTTAAGAAAGCCTTAGACTTAGAGACGATAGATGAAAAGAATTAGTTGTGATTAAGTATTAATTATAATCAAGTTAGCAAGTAATTAAACCTAGGACACCTACGAATTTTTTAGACCTAACAATTCGATATAGAGTGACTTGGCCTAGATGCAAGTTGGGTCTGTTTTCTCTTCCTGTAACTAGCCAAGTAAGAGATGAGATCGTGGGAGTCCCCCCGTTGCTTATCTTAGACACCAATTGGATTGGCCAGGTAAGCTAATGGAATTAATTAAATAATCACGAGTCTACTTAGGCTTAGCCTTTATAATCTCTTTCCTTAGATATCAGTTTCAGGAGTGAGTCCAAATTTACTTTGTACTTGACTTCACTACAATACTTAAACTGAACTCAATTGATCCTAGGGGCCAACCAACGTCTACTTAATTTTAAGTAGACTTAGGTTAATACAGAATGCTGATTGATTATTTTTGGACTAAGGAAGGATGACAAAATCTCTATCTTATCTTGTTAATAGGTGTTGTTTTTAAGTTGATTTGAGATAAATATGCACAATCAATTTCAAATAAGGGATTCTATGCAACTAAATTATATGCATATAATTAATTAAACTTGAAAGCTTATCTTGTCTTCAGTGATCACCAAAAGTAAATCTAAGATGATGAATGCTTCTAAACAATTAAATTTCTACTCTTATCATATGATTTTTATTAGGTTTATGTGGATGACTTTTAAGTTAATTTGAAAAAAGAAAGCAACTAATGTTAAAAAAAAAAAATTTAGGGTTAGGATTGATCTCACCAACTTGAAGCGTTTCATCCTTCTTTTCTTCTCTTTTTTTTTCTGTAAAAAGATAAAAAATCAAAAAAATTAGTGAGCTATATTCATAAGAAAATCAAAAAAATCAAATGTTAAAATTGATGCCCTCTCCAGCAACGATGCCAAAAATTGATAATGTCATGATGTTGTGTTAAGACATCATGATTATCAAATTAATTTTAATTTTTTAAAAAAATTAAAAATATATAGAAGGCAACGAGTCGGATCGAATCTATAGAGAAGGCAGTGCTTTAATTTGATATCTTTGACTTTCATAAAAAAAATTAAATTTTAAGGAAAGCAATTTATGTCAGAAAATAAAAATTTAAAATGTGTAAAATAAATCTGATACTAGGATCTACTATTTAGATTCTAACTTCTATTTACAATAAAAATAAAAGATAAAAAATTAAAGTGCATAAAAATAAATTGATACTAAGATCTACTAATTAGATCTTAGCATCTACTTGCAATAAAAATAAATGATAAAAATTTAAAAGTATAATAAAATAAATTTTATATTAATTAAAATTAAAATTAAATTATAAAAAAATTAAAAAAAATAATAAAATAAAATAAATTGTAACAAAGATCTGAAGTTAATCGATGTAGCCTCATCAAAAAAATAGTTGATGACATCTTTTTCTTCCTTCGTACTCTGTGGAGCAAACTGATTTCTTTCCTTCTTCTCTTTGGATTTCTACACCTCTTCTAAATTTTTTTATTTTTTTCTTGATTTTCTCTTTTTTTTTTTACTTTTTCTCTTGTTCCTGGATCTTCTTATTTATAGGTGAATTTTTCATCTTTTTTTAGTAGAAAATGGAGTCATAAAATCTCTCAAAATATGTCCAACCCATGTACAAACAATATTTCTAACTGTCGAATCTGCTTTGAACCATCCAGGTTGCATCTACCCAATTTGGAAGATAGGGTCTTGAATTAGGTTGCTTAGCGGTTTGGTTTAGCCTATGCCAGTTAGATCGGTCATATGATGACTGATTAGATGAGTTCTAAACCTAAATCTCTCCACAAATATTAAGTCCATAGGTCTTCCATCATTGTAGATGTGCGGGTGTGCCACCGGTATTGATTGTTCTCGACTGGTTACAGTGGTTCAGTTGCATCAAAAATATGCAATCACTCTATTAGCAAAGAGTTGCTCCAAGATAAGGATGGGGTTGGGCCCAATAACTATTTGGTGAGGGACCCAATGATAGCCTTGCACCTGCTTGTGAATGGTAGGTCGGGCTTAACTAAGAAGTATGGATAATAACTGTTAAGTGAGCCCACATGACTTAGAGATCAAATCGCTGCAACATGCTTAGAGAAGCATCTGGGTAAAGAGTTGCTTATGCATCGATGTGCATGTTATCAATAACTAGTAGGTGAGGTACATATCATCGATGGGACCACAGCACCCACTAGGAATCCTTTATCGCGTTAGGATTTTTATTTCTTTTTCAGAGAGTAGAGGGATCTGATAAATTAGTGGGAGTCATTGTTTGCATCTTAAAATCTCTAGAAGCAAATATAAACATTAAGTACAAAAGTCTAACTTGAATTTTTACTCTCACAGTTAAACCATCATGTCAGCCTCAAATCTTCTAGTCCGCATCCTTAAAATCAATCGTTTGATCGATAATAATTTTAAGGACAGACTCAAAAATCTCAGGATTGTCCTGACCTCAAAAAAGTTAAGCCATGTTCTCAATCAGGATCTCGTAGTGCTACCAAACCATCCTACTGTTGAGCAAAGAGCTACTTTTGAGAAGTGGATGGATAAAGATAGTCGGGTCAAGTGCTATGTGCTGTCATCCATGTCAAACGGGTTGCAAAGCCAGCACAAGCATATACCCACTATTCGAGCCATGATCACTCACTTATAAGAGTTATATGATGAGCAGAACCGTATTGCGTGCTTCGAAGTATCTAAGAGGCTCTTCAATCTGAAGATGCGCGAGGGACAGCCTACCTATGAGCACTGTATGATAGTGATCAAGGACATTGAGGAGTTTGAAAAGCTTAGGCTAGATATGCAAAAAGAATTACAGATGGATCTGATCCTTCAATCCCTTACCAGTTCATATAGTCAATTTATTATGAATTTTTATATGAACAAATTTGACTGCACTATTTTCGAACTCGTCAACATATTGGTCACTACGAAGGGTACCTTAAAGAGTTCAAGAGGTACTGTTCTCGATGTGGAGCAGACTTCTTCTTCCAAGAGAAAGTCTACTGAAAAGAAGAAGGTTAAATCTACGAAGAAGCTAAAGAAAAAGAGCAAGCCGAAGAAGGATGGTCCAAAGACGACTGAGGCAAAGGAAAAGTATTTCCATTATCATGCTGAAGGCCACTGGAGGAGAAACTATCCAAAATACCTGAAGAGCCTAAAGATCAAAAAAGGAGGATAAACCTTTCGAAGGTATGCTCGTAATTGAATCTAATCTTATGGTTTCTTCTACTTCTAGTTGGGTATTAGACTCTGGCTCGAGTGCTTATATATATATCTCAATGCAGGATCTGATAGAAAGTAGGAGGTTAAGAAAAGGTGACATGATCCTTCAAATCGACAATGGAGCAAAGATTGCTGCAGAGACTGTTAGCACTTATCCTCTTCGATTACCATCTGGTGTTAGATTAAATTTAAAGGACTATTATTATGTTCTTGTAGCTAGTCAGAATTTGATTTTCATGTCTGTGCTAGCACAGGAAGGTTTTGAAATTTATTTCAATAAAGACTTTTGTTCTATTTATTTATGAAATAAATTGGTTGTATGAGATCTTTTAATTGATAGTCTTTATCACTTGCATGTTGATACGAATGTGAACCTAAACGAGCAAATAGTGAGTGCCGTAGGCCAAAAGAGACCCAGAGATGAAATTAACCAGAAGTATTTGTGGCACCATAGACTAGGCCATATTGGAGAAGACAGGATAAACAGACTGAACAAAGATGGGATCCTTGGCTCTCTTGACCCAGAGTTATATCCAGCTTGCGAATCTTGTCTTCGAGAAAAAATATTCAAGTTACCCTTTGTAGGATATGGGGAGAGGGTCACTGAGTTACTCACCCTGGTACACACCAATATATGTGGGCCATTTGATGTGTAGGCCAGTGATAGTTATACCTACTTCATTACCTTTACCGATGATCTGTCTAAGTACGGATATGTGTATCTGATGAAACACAAGTCTGAGGTCTTTGAAAAATTTAAGAAATTCAGACATAAAGTAGAAAAACAGACAGGCAAACCCATTAAGATTCTTTGATCTAATCGAGGAGGTGAATATCTTAGTCAAAAATTTTTGAAATATCTTAAAGATAATGGCATAGTCTCTCAATGGACCCCTTCTGGAATACCTCAGCTCAACGGGATATCCGAAAAAAGGAACAAGACCCTATTGGATATGGTCAGATCCATGATGAGCTTCACTGATCTATCCTTATTTCTTTGGGGATATACCTTGTTAACTGTCATTCACTTGTTGAATAGGATTCCATCCAAGTCCGTTCCTACCACACCATATGAGATATGGTTTGGTAAGAAGTTGAGTCTGGGTTATCTTAAGACTTAGAGATTCCAGCCTATGTCAAGAGACTGATGGCAAACAAGTTGGAGGATAGATCTATTATAGCTCGCTTTATAGAATATCCAAAAAAATCCATGGGATACTACTTCTATTTTCCACGATATCACAATGTGATTGTGAGTCAAAATACTATATTCCTAAAAAAATAATTTATCTAGGATGGTGGCAGTGGGAGGTTAGTGGAGCTCGAAGAGAAAGTCTCTGAAGAGCCAAGAGCTATAGATCCTCAGAAATTCATAGTCCATGAGCCAGTAGTTGATGTTCCTCTACCACCTCGTAGATCTAGTAAGATCTTCTGACCTTCTAAAAGGTACATGGGTATGCTTACGGAGAAAGTAAAGAAAATGTTCCTTATGGGAGATAGAAATTATTCTGATGATCCTAATATCTTTGATGAGGTGATGTCTGACATCGATTTCGAAAAATAGTTAGATGTGATGAAGTCAGAAATTAACTCAATACACTCGAACCAAGCCTGGACCTTAGTGTATCCACCTGAGGATATTGTACCCATTGGGTGTAAATAGATCTACAATAGGAAGATAGGTGCCGATGGTAAGGTAGAGACTTATAAAGCTAGGCTTGTGGCTAAAGGTTATAGTCAGCGCGAGGGCATTGACTATTAGAAAACCTTCTCATTCATAGCCATGCTGAAATCCATCCGCACTCTACTTGTTGTTGCAGCTCACTATGATTATAAAATCTGACAGATGGATGTGAAAACTACTTTTCTAAATAGATATATTGAGGAAAATATCTATATGGAACAACCTACAGATTTTACGTCCAGTGATGGTGATCACTAAAGGTCCATATACGGATTAAAGCAAGCTTCTCAGAGTTGGAACCATCATTTTGATGAAGGAATCAAATCGTTTGATTTCATCAAAAATGAAAAGGAACTTTGGAAAGCCCAAGTTGCATCTAAAAAAATTTTCTATTCATCTACATGATTAAGGATCAAATCCTTACCTGATTAGCAGCAGAACTAGAGATCAAATCTCAAATTATCTAATATAAATCTTTGTAGAGGCCTAGATGTGCAAACCTTTTACTTCGCATGCACGTCAGACGTTGCAAGAAAGCAGGATGAACTCCAATCTAATTAACTTTGCAACTCAATCAAATGAGAGAGGAGATGTGCTGGTGTGATACCTCACACCAGTAGGTGGGATGCCCAAATAAGATCCATGCCCAAGGGAAGAGGGGCGGCAACAAGGGGAGAGGCCAAGGGGGAAGAAGGGACCTCTCTCTCTTCTTTCACCTCTCTCTCTTTCTCTCTTCTCTCGATATGATTTGTGTGCTATGCATCCATAGGTAGAGGCCCTCTCTATTTATAGATAATTTTTATGACCTAATAAGTATAGAAGTCCTAACTCAAATCTGATTTGAATCAGTCCAATACTTATGAAAGAAGGATTCCTACATGAGATACAATTGCCATCACATATGACAACTAATTTGCACCCACTCCCTCACCCACAAAGGACGCCCCAAATGAGCAAAACTCTAGATGTTGGTCGGTCCATAATAGAGAAAAATTTTAGTGCAAGTGGGAATACTCATATCTCATCAAAAATAGATTCGATTCGAATTCAATTCGAAGTTGGTTCGAAATAATTTTGAAAGGCTGTCAATCCCAAACTCTTTAGAACTTTTGTATCAAGTCTAAGTTGAATTTTGGATCCAATTAAGATTAATTAGTTTATATCTAATTTGAAATTAATCAACACCTAAATTCAATCTTTCATATGCTCCATGGATCATAGATTAGAAACTATTCATCTCCGGGATGGAACCTAAACCTCATGTGTAGTGCTAGTTAGACATAGTCAACTCTTCAATCCTATTTGACCCATAATTTAATTTTTAATCAAGCTAGCTTATATGTTCAATCAAGTCAAGTACTTTCAAATTGGACATATAAATATAGACCAATTCTTTTCTACTTTGTCTGACTTGTGTGCTGACTCCATAAGTTCAAACACAAAGTCGGTAGCATTGGAATCAATTCCTACACTAATTGAGATAGCATCTAGCAATAGTTTTCGATATCTAGATAGGTCGAATTATCGCAAAAGAATATTTCAGAATTCATACACATGGTTACCGTATAATTCATCTTTTTGACTTTGAATGCTCTATGATGGTCTCAGATTAACTGTCAACTGAGATTGTTTCATCTATATTATATTTCAACCTTTCAAATCCATCTCATGGATTACCCTGGTCAAGACTTTGCTGAATTAAAATATAGTGATACATCAACTCCAATAATCCAAAGGGATCAATCCCATCTTGATCCACAGAGAAACTTCGCAAATGCTTGACTGTACCCAGTAGCCTTCCGTCACTACATTAGAATTCCAGATAGTCCGACACCAAAGCATAGTGAGTTGCTTGCAAGTCACTATGATGATCTTAGGTCTGAAAGATATTTATACCTATATATTTTGTGAGTAGCTCTTGACAGCAGAACACTCAGCAGACGAGTCACTTGTTCAATGATGATGTACCCCTACATCTCACCTGTATGCTATACCAGTGTCATCACACTCTTTGGTTAAGAGGATAACCAACCCATATGGCATACAACGATCTCCACTCGATAAACATCATCGTCCTGTAATGATGTATCATTTGGTCGCAAACATGTTTAAGAACTATACGATAAATCTTTTCTTTATCGCACACCAGCATAGTTTTAAGAACTTCATCACAGTACAAGAGTTCAAGAAAGATGTAACTTTGTGATGAAAAATGTTAGAATAATTTTTATTTAATAATCAATAATTCATAGACAAGGATAAACTCAATCGTCACACGATTGATTTTAGGACATAATTTCTAACCACTCCCACTTAGACTAAAGTCAATCGAGGCAGTATCTTATACCCATCTTCTATTTGAAATCATCAAATTTTTTGATCCCAAGAGCTTTAGTAAAGGGATCGACTAGATTCTCCTTTCTATCGATCGTTTGAAGTTTGATGTCACCATGGTTCACAATCTCTCGCATCAGGTGATAGTGGTGCAGAACATGCTTGGTGCGATGGTATGACTTGGATTCTTTCGCCTGAGCTATGGTATTGGAGCTGTCACAGTACAGCAATACAGGGCCATCAATGAAAGATGTAACTCCCAGCTCGCTGATGAACTTTCACAACCATATTGCCTCTTTTGTAGCATCCGATACAGCAATGTATTCCTCTTCGCATATAGAATCGATCACAGTATGTTGCTTGAAACTATTCCAGCAAACAGCTCCTCTATTCAGAGTAAATACGTAGCCCGACATGCTTCTACTATCATCATAATCTAATTGAAAATTAAAATCAATATATCCCATGAAGTTTCAGATCAGTGTCTCCATAGATAAGCCATTGTTCTTTAGTATTTCTCAAATACTTAAGAATTGCTTTTGCAATCTTTCAATGCTTCTCATCCGGATCAGACCGGTACCTACTTACTATCTCTAGTGAATAGGCCACATCCGATCTCGTACATGTCATAGTGTGCATGATAGATCCCACTGTCGAAGCATATGATATTTTATTCATACACTCTCTCTCCTCAGGAGTTATTGGACAATCCTTCTTGGAAAGAGTAATCCCATGGCCTATCGAAAGATAGTCTTTCTTGAAATTATCCATGTTGAAGTGCTTCAACAGAGTGTCGATGTACGTGATTTGGGACAATCCAAATAACCTTCTAAATCTATCTCTATAGATTTTCATCCCAAGGATGTAGGATGCTTCTCTCAAGTCCTTCATGGAGAACTGTGATGATAACCACAGCTTCACACTCTGCAAAATCAGGATGTCATTTTTTAGTAATAGTATGTCATCCACATACAGCACAAGGAAGATGACTACAGAATCAGAAGTCCACTTGTAGATGCAAGGCTCTTCTCCATTCCTAATGAAGCCATATATTTTGATCACCTTATCAAAATGCATGTTCCAACTCCTAGATGCCTGCTTAAGTCCATAAATAGATCTTTTCAGCTTACACACTTTTGACTCATCTGTGGATGTGAACCCTTCAGGTTGTATCATATACACCTCTTCTTCCAGCTCTCCATTAAGGATAATGATTTTGACATCCATCTGTCAGATCTCATAATCTAAGTGTGCAGCGATAGCAAGCATAATCTGGATGGACTTAAGCATTGCCACATGAGAGAACGTCTCGTCATAGTCAATACCATAACGCTGACGGTAATCCTTGACAACTAGATGGGCTTTATAGGTCTCTACCTTTCCATCTGCTCTTTTTTTCTCTTGAAAATCTATTTACACCCTATGAGTTTTATCCCTTCAGACAGATCAATTAGTGTTCATACACCATTGATCTCCATAGACTCTCTCTCGAATTTCATGGTCTCAAACCATTTCTGAGAGTCAGACCTTTGCATGGCCTTTATATAGGTGATCGGATCCTCATCGTTCTTATCAAATTCGATGGGGTCACTGTCTTGGATCAGAAAACTGTAGTATCTATCTGATTGATGTGATACTCTATCGGATCTCCTTAATGATGCCTCTACTAGCTTCAGATTTGATTCACTAATCAAATCTAATTCTGTGTGTGTCGGTCCTTCCACCTCATAAACTTCATCAAGTTTAATTTTACAGATATTAGCTCCTTCACCAAGGACCTCCTTTTTCAAAAAGACTGTTCGGCTGCTGACAAATACCTTTTGTTCTATAGCGAGGTAGAAGTAGTACTTTTTAGTTTTCTTTGGGTACCTTACGAACAAGCATCTGTCAGACTTTGATCCAAGCTTATCTGTCTTTAAATGCTTGATATAAACTGGACACCCTCTGACCCTAAGGTGTGAGAGCACCGACTTACGTCCAGTCCATATTTCATATGAAGTTTTATCGACAGACTTGCTGGGCACCTTATTCAGAATATAGCAGGCAGTTTCTAAAGTAAATCTCCAAAAAGAGATCGGCAGACTCGCAAAGCCCATCATAGATCTGACCATGTCTAACAAGGTTCGATTTTTCATCTCTGACACTCTGTTATATTGTGGTGTTCCAGAAAAGATCCACTGTGAGAGAATCTCATTCTCTTCCAGATATATCAGAAATTCACTGGTGAGGTATTCACATCCTCAATCTGATCTCTTCCCAGTTTATTTCTCTACTCCAGTACAGAATCATTTGAACATTTCAAATGATTCTGATTTATACTTCATAAGATAGATATACCCATACCTCGATAGGTCGTCTGTAAATGTAATGAAATAGTAGTATCCTTTTCTGGCACTTATGTTCATAGATCCGCATATATCAGTATGTATTAGACCTAGGATATCACCAGTTTTTTCACCTTTTCTTTTAAAAAGTGACTTAGTCATCTTACCAAGTAGATAGGACTCACAGGTAGGTAATGATTCACAAATATCTATCTCAAGGATATGTTCCTTGATCAACCTATCAATCCTATTCTTGTTCACATGACCAAGCCTACAATGCTAAAGGTAGGATTCACTGACATTATCTAATTTAGGGTGCTTACTGGATGTGTACATTATACTAACATGCTGTGATATTATGTATATATCATATTTTAATTATCCACACATAATTGTAGTATCATTCATAATGATATCACAAAAATTATCCTTTATTATAAATTTGTAATCAAGTTTGGCCAAAAAGCCTACAGAGATGACATTCATCAAAAAAGAGGGACAATAATGACAATCATTTAACATGACACCATTGGACTCGAAGACAAGCTACAAAGTTTTCAAGGTCAGAACTGAAATAAGACTTCCATCTCCAACGTTAAGGAACCGCTCGTCCTCTCAAAATTTTCTACTTGCAGTCCCTATAACGAATTGCATATATTAATAGAACTTTCGATATCCAAAATCTAGGTAGTAGTATCATAAATAGAGAAATTATAAGGTGTTATCATATAAGTACCTTGTGAAGCAACCGCTTGCTTTTTCTCTTATTTTTAGGCCTGTTTGAATCAAGGGTGGCTATGTAAGCAAGACAATTTTTTTTTCAATGATCCAGCTTTTTGCAGAAGAAGCACTCTACCTGACTCTTATCAATTTTTGATGGTTTGCTCTGCTTGGGATCGACGGCATGGGATTTCTAAATTTTTTCTTCTTTTCTCTCCTAGAGGATTGACGCTCTACAGTTGAACCTTTCACTAAATTCACTGGCTCCTTCTAGAGCTGGTGATCATTTTCAAAAGTCTACAGTAACCCTAGCAAACCATGATAGTTTACCGTAGGTTTTGTCATTCTATAATGACTGAAAAAGAATAGGTAGGATTTTGATAGTGAATTGAGGATAGCATCCTTGTCTAACTGTTCATGCAATGAAAAGTCAAGTTTACTAAGACATTCAATCTGCTCAATCATGTACAATATATGATCGATGACTGAAGCTCCCTCTCGCATACGGGCATTGAATACTGTGCAGAAGGTTTTGTCTCTTCATATCTTCAAGGGTGTCGAAAGACTCATTCAACATTTGAATGGTCTCCTCTGGCTGCGCATCCTCGAACTTATGACTAAGTTCATCGTTTATGGCTACCCTCATCACGCAATGCACAGTCGTGCGGTCATTGAGCTATTTCATGTAAGTGTCTCTCACAGCACAAGGAGCATTAGCTACAGGTTCTTCAGGTACCTGATTCGTAAGGATATATAAAATCCTCTCATGCTCCAAGACGATCTTCAACTTTCGATACCAGCTATCGATGTTGGATCCGATGAGCCTGTCGCTATCCAACAGCATACGGAGGGATAGTGTGTTGGCCATAACTGAAAGAAAAAAATTAGTCTATTAGTATATGAATTATTTTTGATCTTGAAGATATGATCTTTAGTCTAAAGGTCCTCTCACTATTTTTATGAATTGGTAGCCTCTACCACCAACTCGAGGAATCACACTAATTTTTTAGCGAGTACTAAAATCCACACGGACTGTATTCGAGTCCGGGTGTGGCTCGGCCAATCCTAGTGCATCCATGTAGGTTCATAACTAATTATTTTTCCAAACAACTTCTAGCAATAAGTTTTGCCTCAGACTTTCCTTCAGCAAGTTTATGGCATCTCCACTGAAAATTTTGGTTAGGTCAACCATTAACATGACACATCAAGTGCATCCAACAAACAGATGTTCAGGCCCGAGTATGGCTCGACCAATTTAAGCATTGATCTAAAGGTACATCATGATGGTCATATGATAAATGACAATTCTAATATGTAATAAACACCAGGCGTGTGGTGCATCCAATGCCTATTTAGAATATTAGACTCATTATCATGCATATTAATGGAAGGCAATGATCAAGTTATCTTATAACTTTATCACTTTATGGACCTAATAATTTCGAAGATTTGATTTCATTGATCTAAGAATAAGAGAAGAAGTCGACCTACAAACTGCAAATCTTTCTACTAACTTCACCAAGTCATGTAAAGGATTAGACATAAGCTGGTCTAAAGATACCTAAATCAGTCATACTAATTCACCTTAATGGCATGGGTCTGCACGAATCGACTAGTGACCTAATCAAAACATAATCTACCATGTTCACCAAGTAAATGAGATCAGTGGGAGGGATATGCCCTTAACTCATCGTAGACGCATCTAAGTGCATAGCTTCCAATTAAAAATTACTTGATCGAATTTGCCAAACTTACCTTAGACACCAACTGATTAATTAGTTTTGATTTGGTTTACCAGAAGATTAGGGCTCAACCACGGAGCCATGATCGTGGTCCATTTATTAGGGTCAAACACATGGACTTGATCAAACTATAATTATTGAGATTGATTTAGAAAAATACTGACCTGATCTAATTCAACACTTGATTAGATTTAATCAATTTCTCTACATAATTCATATGTATTTTTAACCCTAGGTCTAATCCATTAGAAGGATCGGATTCATACTAATCCTTTGCCCATCATTTTATGTGATGCCTTAATGATCTTCAATTCTCAAATCTAGATCATTCAAAACTTAATTCAAAATTAAGTGTGTGAAATATGTGTTTCAGTCTGTAGAACTATTTTATAGAAATTTCAAATGAAGCATACCAGATGTTTCAATCCATGAAAATAATTTTTTATAATATGTTTAACAATTAAATATGCATAAGTATAATCTAAACTTTATACATACATCTCATGCATTAAGACAACTTTTAGATCAATATCGATTACATTATATGTAATATACAATTCAGATTTAAAATAATTTTATATCTGAATTTTATCCTATTGTAATGAATCATAACTCATTTTAGATCTAATCTAAATATATTTATGATCAAAATATTACATAAAAATCTATTCACTTTTTTTTTTCACGAAATTGGATCATAATGACACCTCTATACGTCATAAGAAAACCCATCGAATAGGCAAAAAAGAGATTAATCCCTTCAATCTCCTATGATCGGACAGTCTGGTGATCTCATCAATTTGAGCACTAGGCTACTAAGATCTGAATCTAATTTTATATATAATTACATCAACATGTAATTATTGACAAAACTATTTTATGTCATGAATATATCTTTGATCTTATCAATTATGTTCTTCATCTAATCTAATTAGATTTAATGTATCATATACATCATATCATATCTAAAATATATCTTATACTAATTATAAAATATCAATTTCAAATTTGATATCATATAGAAAATTAATTAGATACAAATATGAATGCATAAGGAATAAATTTTTGATAAAATCTATTTTCGCTCAGTACTGAATTCTGATAAGATTCAGATCTAAATATCCATCAAAATAGATTCAATTTAGATCTAAAATAAATCTTACTTTATAAGAGAAACAGTAATATTAAACTTCTATTACAATAAATTTAAAATAAATTTTAATTCATATTGTTATTCCATCAGAAATTCAACAATAACAGAATTCTGTTATAACAAACTTATAACAACCTCAATCAACTATTGAGTAGGCACCTATAATCTGATTAAAATCAGATCAAAAATTTTATATAAATAGATTTAAATCAGATTTAATATCTTACAAAAAAATCTTAATTATATCTTGTATAATTAATCTTAAAAAATTTTGTTATACATGCATATATTTCAGACCTGCTCTAATATCAATTGAAGGGAAAGAAACTGTTTCTCTTTGAAAAGCCCAGGTTGCATCTAAAAAATTTTTATATTCATCTACATGATTAAGGATCAAATCTTTACCTGATTAGAAATAGAACAAGAGATCAAATTTTAAATTATTTGATATAAACCTTCTACTTCGCTGCACGTCAGACATCGCAGGAAAGCAGGATGAACTCCAATCTAATTACCTTCGCAACTCAATCAAATGAGAGAGGAGATGTGTTGGTGTGAGGTGATCCAATTGCCTTCACAACTTAATCAAATGAGAGAGAAGATATACTGGTGTGACACCTCACACTAGCAGGTGGGATGCCCAAATAAGATCCATGCCCAAGAGAAGTGGGGCGGCAATAAGGGAAGAGGCCAAGGGAGAAGAAGGGACCTCTCTCTCTTCTCATGCCTCTCTCATTCTTTCTCTCTTCTCTCGATCTGATTTATGTGCTATGCATCCATAGGTAGAGATCCTCTCTATTTATAGATGATTTTTATGACCCAATAAGTATAGAAATCCTAACTCAAATCTGATTTGAATCAGTCAAATACTCATGAAAGAAGAATTTCTACATGAGATATAATTGTCATCACATATGACAACCAATTTCACCCACTCCCTCACCCACATGGGATGCTCTAAATGAGCAAAGCTCCAGGTGTTGGTTGGCCCATAATAGAGGAGAATCTCAGTGTAAGTGAGAATACTCATATCTCATAAAAAATGGGTCTGATTCGAATCCAATTCGAAGCTGGTTCGAAATAATTTCGAAAGACTGTCAATCTCAAACTCTTTAGAACTTTTATACCAAGTTTAACTTAAATTTTGGATCCAATTAAGATTAATTAATTCAGATCTAATCTGAAATTAATCAATACTTAATTTCAATCTTTTATATACTCTATCGATCATAGATCAGAAACTGTTCATCCTCGGGATCGAACCTGAATATCATGTGTAGTACTAGCTAGACATAGTCAACTCTTCAATCCTGTTTGACCAATAACTTAATTCTCAATCAAGCTAGCTTATATATTCAATCAAGTCAAGTACTTTCAAATTGGACATATAAACATAGGCCAATTCCTTCCTATTTTGTCTGACTTGTGTGCGTCACTCTATAGGTCAAACACTAAGTCGGTTGCACAGAAATCAATTTTTGCACTAATCGAAATATCATCTAGCAATGATTTTTGATATTCAAATAGATCGAATTATCGTAAAAAAATATTTCAGAACCCATACACATGGTTACCGCATAATTCATCCTTTTGATTCTGAATGCTCTAGGATGGTCTCAGGTTAACTATCAACTGAAGTTGCTTCATCCGTATTGTATTTCAATCTTTCAAATCCATCTCATAGATTATCCTGACCAAGGCTTTGCTGAATTAAAATACAGCGATATATTAACTCCAATATTTCAAAGAGGTCAATCTCATCTTGATCCATACACAGACTTCGCAAGTATTTAACTGTACCCAGTAGCCTTCTGTCACTGCATTAGAAATCCAGATAGTCTGACACCAAAGCACAGTGAGTTGCTTGCAAGTCACTATGATGATCTCAGGTCCGAAAGATACTTATATCCATGTGTTTCACGAGCAGTCTTTGACAGCAGAATGCTCAGCAGATGAGTTACTTGTTCAGTAACAATGTATCCCTATATCTCACCTGTATGCCATACCAGTGTCATCATACTTCTTGGTTAAGAGGATAATCCATCCATATTGCACACAACAATCTTCACTCGATAAACGTTATCATCCTGTAATGACGTATCATTTGATCATGAATATATTTAAAAACTATATGATAAATCTTCTCTTTATCGTACACTAGCATAGTTCTAAGTGTTGGGAATAGTATTTCAAAGCCAATCGTCAGCCTGTTGATGGTTGTGCTCATTTTTGTATATGTACATGAATTATGAATTAATAAAAATCATTTTAGTATTTTTCATCACAAAATATTTCATCTTCTAATGAACTCCTATGTTGTGGTGAAGTCCTTAGGACTATTTAGACTCGACAAAGGAGGATTTGTCGTTTAGTCCTTAAATCTGTTCGCGACCAAATGATACGTTGTTACCAAAGATGACAATGTTTATCAAGCATAGGTCGTTGTGTGTCATATAGGTTGGTTGTCCTCTTAACCAATGAGTGTGGAGACACTGGTATGGCATACAGGTGAGATGTAAGGGTACATCTGCACTAAACATGACTGACTCCAGAACTATTTCTGCTATGCTTCGATGGAATATGGGTATAAATGTCCCTCCGACCTGAGACCATCACGGTGACTTGCAAGCAACTTACTACACTTAGGCACTGGACTACCTGAATTTCTAATTCAGTGACGGAAGGCTGCTGGGTGTAGTCAAGTACTTGACTTGTCGGTGCGTGTGTCAAGATGAGATTGACCACTCCAGTTTAGGATCTATGTACAGTCGTATTTTAATTTAGCAAAACCTTGATCAGGGTAGTTCTTGTAAGGAGTCACAGGACTGTTTGAGTTGAGCACGATTCGGATGATCTGATCAGGATTGACAGTTTAACCCTGAATCGTCCTAAACACAGGGGTCAAAAGGATGAATTATACAGTAACCATATTCATGTAGGTTCTAAGTATTGCGATTGCAACTTTTCGACCTATCCGAATGTCGGGTACCATTACTAGATGGTCACTTTGATTAGTACAGGAATTGGTTCCTGTGCTACCGGCTTAGGTTCGAACCTGCAGGGTCACATACATTAGAGGTTCCTATCTGATCTGATGGCTGGTGTAGAATCCTTCATGTTTGAGACTCAATGATCGAGAATCAGGATTCTCTGATCATGAGTTTCACACATTATGGGTACCGGGGTCAAGAGTCCCACTGGTTGGGACTTTTCGATCAGGATTACATATCGATGAATTCTGATGTCCGATTGCCCATCGGATTTGGACTCAGTATTTATGAGAGATTTAATTAATGATTTGATCGCTAATTAACTTAATTTGATTGAGTAATTATTTTTGGATCAAGTCCAATTGAATTAGATTCAGTTGGGTTTGACCCGATTAGGTTAAGAGTTGACCTAATCGTCGGATGGTTTGGTCCCTGATTTGATCAGGGGTTGGGCTTAGTCAATTTTTGATTTGATTAGGATTTTATTGAGCCTAATTTAGCTGGGTTTAAATTAGTCTAATTGGACCTAAATTATTTGGTTCAATTAGGTTGGTTTAAATAATTAAACCACCTTGACCCAATCTCCATGCGCCACCTCACTTCCATTGCACCCATTAGAATTCATGAGAAGAAACTTCTCATGAATTATTTTCTCATGCCAAGCCCTCTCCACGCCCCACTTTAATGTGCCATATGAATGGATAAGGATGATTGGTTGGCCATTCAAATTCAAAATAAAGTTTGAATTTGAATGGGCAATCAATCTTTGCACCTTATCCCTTTTTTATGCCCCATTTATTACATGAGAAAAGGTTTCTCATGAAATCACTCCATGCATAATTTAAGCCACGCCTCATGCCTTTAGTGGATAAGGGATGAGTTGGTGTCCATTTGAATTCAAAATTTGATTTGAATTCAAATGTGCAGTTACTCATCTTTATCCTTTCTTTTGGATAAGACGTTTGACGTTGTTATAAAAGGAGAAGAAGAGTGGGGCGTGCAAATAAGAAGATTTTTGGAAAAAAATTTTAGTACATGAGGAAATCTTGTGCATGAGAAGAAAATCCATATCCTTCCAAGAGAAAAAGAAAGAAAAGAAAGAAAAGTGGGTGCAAGGTTTTCAGTGAGTTTCCTAGAGTTTTAGCCTGGGGTTTGGGAAGTGAGAAAGTGAGCTACGAGTGTCGTGAGCCCACAAAATCTCAGAGAAATCTTCAACATCCTCTCAAGCACCTTTGTTGATGATCCAGAGTGTTCGAAGAATCGACAGACATCGATCGAAGGAGTTCGATCAGCATCGACCGTCAAAAGGACTCTACAACGAGCTAGCACTCGTGAGGAGTCGATTAAATCGAGAGCTTCGTGTGGATGATCCATAGAGATCAGACACACTATGTGGCTATATCACAATGATCAGACTCTCCCGATAGTGATCAGATTGCGGCGATCTACTACCCGTACAAAGATATTGTGTTCTGAACACATTACAGTAAAGTGTTTACTGTTTGAATTTGAAATTCAAATTTAAATGAATGCATGCTATATATCATATTTAGATCCTAGTATAGGATAAATTTATGTTAATTAATTAGATTAATTAATATTTTTCTACTGTAAAATTATAATTTTTTAAAAAATTAAAATTACCATTTTACCCCTGTATTGAATTTCCCCACAAATGATATCAGAGCGGGTTCTTAGATATGATATATATATTTGCATGCGTAGATTAAGTTATAATCTAAAATTTTAAATTTAAAATTTAAAATTCAAAAATTTAAAATTTGAATTTTGAAAGTTGTTCGAAATTCAAAATTCAAAAATTTGAAATTCAAATTTTAAAATTTGAAATTTAAAATTCAAAATTCAAAAATTTAAAATTTAAAATTTAAAATTTAAAATTTAAAATTTGATTGAAATTTTAAATTTGAAATTCAAAATTTGAAATTCAAAATTTGAAATTCAAAAATTTGAAATTTGAAATTTGTTTGAAATTTGAAATTCAAAATTTAAAATTTAAAATTTAAATTTTGAAATTGGTATATTTAGATGTACTTGATCCAAGTAGCAAGTAATCGAATTGGGTTGGTTGCCATGGCCGTCCGATCATAGGAGAAAAGTAGGGTTTAAATGCCCTCTCCTCCCATTCGATAGGGTCTCCTATGGCGGTAGGGATGCTGCTGTAATTATATTCCATATAGATGAAGCAGCGAAAGGAATTAAGATGTAAAGGTTCAATTGTGAAATTTATCATGAATGTGTTAGATTAGATCTAAAGAAATATTCATGATTTATTTTGATTGAGTTATTTTCTGTTATGTAATTAGCAATAGGATTGCTATTTATGAAATGTGCTGATCTATTTGTGAAATGAGTCAACATATTTGGTGAACAAAAAATAAAATCTTTGAAATTTAAAAATTATTTTCGAAATGCCAAACCCTGATCCATCAATCCAAATACTTAATTAAAAGAATTAAGTGTTGTCTAGTAGGTCTAGAATTGTGAATTAAGACCTAAGACAATTGTATAAACTTGTGGATCAATGGGTTAGATGGATTAGGTCCATAATTGGGTTAGACCTAAGGTTAGCTTAAAGAAATGGACTAAATTAGAGTAATTGGTCAAATCTAATCAAAAATTGAATTAGATTTGGTCAAGGATACTCTAGACTCAACTCCAATAGTTGTAGTTGAATGGGTCCTTGTCTTTAACTAGACCAAGATGGACTTAATTTATGGCTACGCGGTGGAACCCAATTTACTAAGTTGATCAAATTAAAACTAATGAACCGGTTGGTGTCTAAGGTAAGTTTGGCAGTTTGACCAGTGGTTTTTAAGCGGGAGCTACTCGCAGTGATTCGATCTCTGACGAGTTAATGGCTTATCCCCACTACTGATCTCACTTACCTGGCCAACCTGGTGAATTAGATTTTGATTAGATCACTTGGTGATTAGGGCTCACCCATGTCATTAGGTAAATCAGTTTGACTGATTTAGGTGCTCCTAATGCCAGCTTTAATTAAATCCTTTTTAATCTGACTTGGTGAAGTCAGTGGGAGGATTGAAATTGGCTGGATATTTTTTTCTCATCTATCCTTTAATAAAATTCTCAAAAATTATTAGGTCCCTAAAAATGATTAAGTTATATTGATAACTAATTCATAGCCTCCCATTAAGTGAGTGATAATGAGTCCATTAGTTTAATAATCATTGGAGGCCCAAAGGCCTGGTGCTTATTGACTAATGGAATTATCATTCATAATATGATAATTTGGTTTGAGTCTTTCTGATGGTGATCAGGTTGGCCGGCCAAAGTCGGGTCTGATCATTTATTGGTCCGATTCATCAAATCAAATCATGTTAATGGTTGGATCTAACCAGATCTTTTCAGTGGAGGCCAAAGCCTACTGATTAGGTTCTGGGGCAAAAATCAATTACTAGAAGTTGTTTAGAGAAACAACTGGTTATGAATCTACCCATAGATGCACATGGGTTGACCAACCAAAGTTGGGCTCGTGTGTAGTTTGTGTGGATTCTAGTATCCACTAAGGAATTAAAGTAATTCCTCGAATTGGAGGTTGAGGCTACCAGTTCGTAAAAATACTGGGAGAAACTTTAGACTAAAGTCTAAGTCTTTAGTATTTATAATTTATGTACTAATAGAGGTTTGGTTTTTCTTTATGCAGCTATGGCCACTACCCTATTCCTCCGATCATTATTAGATAATGACAAGCTCATGGAACCTAATTTCGATAGCTGATATCAAAAATTAAAAATCGTCCTTGAGCATGAGCGGATCCTTTATGTAGTAACGGATCCGGCACCTGAGGAGCCAGTTCCGAATGTTAGAGGGATGGTCCGAGACACTTATCAGAAGTGGTTCAACGACCGCACCACCATTTGGTGCATTATGCTGGCGGCAATGAATGATGAATTCAGCCGCAGGTTCGAAAATGCCCAGCTACAGAAGATGCTTCAAATGTTGAACGACTCTTTTGGCACGCTTGACGATGTTGAAAGGCACAAAATTAGTTGTGCCATTTTCAATACTCAGATGAGGGATGGAGCCTCAGTCACTGATCATGTACTGTACATGATCGAAATGATTAAGCGCCTAAGTAAACTGGGCTTTCCCTTGCACGAGCAGCTCGGTAAGGATGCGATCCTTAATTCATTGCCCAAGTCCTTCCTCCCCTACCTTACTCATTTTCGGATGACAAAGCCTATAGTGAACTACCACGGCTTGTTAGGGTTGCTGCAGAACTTTGAGAAGGATCACCAGCTCCATAAGGAGTCGGTGAATGTTGTGGGAGGGTCTTCTTCTGGTCATCGACCCTTTAAGAAAGGGAAGAAGAAGAACAAGAAGAAGAAGAATAAGAAGGTGCAGCTGCATGCTGGGACGTCTGCACAGGGTCAAACCAGGAAGCGCAAGTCCGACCAGAGCCAGGCGGAGTACTTCTTTTGTAAGAAGCAGAGGCACTGGAAGAGGAACTGTCCTCTATACATTGCCTCACTGGATCCGAACAGGCTGAAGAAGAAGCAAGGTACTTATATGATAATACCTTACAACTTTTTCATTTGTGATACTACTGCCTGGGTATTGGATACCGGAAGCCCTTATCATATTTGCAATACGATGCAGGGTCTACAAGTCAGTAGGAGATTTGATGAAGGTGAGAGATTCCTGAACGTTGGAGATGGAAGCAAAGTTTCAGTTCTAGCATTAGGAATCATGAACCTTGTAATCAATTCTCGAAACGTAATTCTGAGTGAATGTCACTATTGTCCAAGCTTTTTATTAAATATTATTTCTGTAGGCCTTTTGGCCATGAACGGTTATCAATTTTTAATAAAAAAAAAAATTTGCAATATCATTTTGAATGGTGTTACAATATTTGTTGGACAACTTAATAATAGAATTTACTTTCTATCACAACCTGTTAATGTGGTTCAAACCTCCGGTAAATGCTCTAGAATAGATAATGTGTCAGAAGTCTACCTTTGGCACTGTAGGCTAGGTCATATCAATAAGAACAGGATAAACAAGTTGGCTCAAGAAAAAATTCTTAAAGTAGATGATTGTGAATCACTTCCAACCTGTGAGTCCTGTCTTCTTGGTAAAATGACCAAATCACCTTTTATTGGAAAAGGTGAGCGAGCCAGTGAACTCTTGGGTCTGGTACACTCTGATGTATGTGGACCCATGAGCTCAAATGCAAAAGGTGGATATTTCTACTTCATAACCTTCACAGACGACCTATCGAGGTATGGGTATGTCTATTTAATGAAGCATAAGTCAGAGTTGTTTGAAATGTTCAAACTATTTCGAAATGAGGTAGAAAAACAAACTGGAAAGTGTATTAAAATTCTTCGATCTGATCGAGGAGGTGAATATCTTTTCAATGATTTTCTGACATATCCTAGGGAGAATGGGATTCTCTCTCTGTGGACTCCTCCTGGAACACCACAACATAATGGTGTATCTGAAAGGAAGAATCGGACCTTGTTGGACATGGTTCGATCCATGATGGGGTTTGCTGGTCTGCCGATCTTCTTCTAGGGATATGCGCTCGAATCAGCTTGTTACCTTCTAAATAGAGTTTCGAGTAAGTTTGTAACCAAAATGCCATATAAGATATGGATAGGACGTAAACCAGTACTCTCGCACCTTAGGGTTTGGGGGTGTCCGGCTTATGTTAAACATTTAATTACGAACAAGCTTGGACCTAGGTCTGACAAGTGTAATTTTATAGGGTACCCAAAAGAGACCAAAGGGTATTACTTCTACCTAGCTGATGAGCAAAAAGTATTTGTCAGTCTTAAGGCAATCTTTTTAAAAAAGGAGTTCCTTGGTGAAGGGACTGTTGCCTCTAAAGTCGAACTTGACGAAGTTCGACAGGTGAAAAAATCGACACAAGTTGCTGAACCTGAACCGGATTTGATTAGATCAGATCCGGAGCCCATTGTTCAAGCACCCTTAAGGCGATCTGGTAGAGTACCACGTCAACCGGACAGATACTATAGTTTCTTGGTCCGGAACGATGATCCTATCGAACTTGATGAAAATGATGAGGATCCGATCACCTACATGGATGCAATGCAGAGACCCGACTCTGAGAAATGGCTAGAAGCCATGAAATCCGAAATGGAGTCC
The DNA here is from genome assembly GCF_000442705.2 of Elaeis guineensis. Taxonomy (NCBI): domain Eukaryota; kingdom Viridiplantae; phylum Streptophyta; class Magnoliopsida; order Arecales; family Arecaceae; genus Elaeis; species Elaeis guineensis. The sequence goes on from NC_026002.2 coordinate 42,012,777, forward strand.
ATGAAGGTCAACGATGTGTGGACATTGGTTGACCCACCCGAAGGAGTAAAACCCATAAGGTGTAAGTGGGTCTTCAAGAGGAAGAGGGGCACAGACGGAAATGTGAAAACCTATAAAGCCCGTCTGGTTGCCAAGGGATATCGTCAACGTTATGGTATAGACTATGATGAGATATTTTCTCCTGTGGCAATGCTCAAATCCATTCGGATTATGCTTGCGATAGCTGTCCATCTGGACTATAAAATCTGGCAGATGGATGTGAAGACAGCTTTCCTAAACGGAGAGCTGGACGAAGAGGTATATATGATACAACCTGAAGGATTCATATCCACAGATGAGTCTAAGGTGTGCAGACTACAGAGGTCCATTTATGGACTTAAGCAGGCATCCCGGAGTTGGAACATATATTTTGATAAGACGATCAAGACGTATGGCTTCGTTAAGAATAGAGAAGAGCCATGTATTTTTAAGTGGGCTAATGGTCCAGTAGTAGTATTTCTTGTATTGTATGTGGATGACATTCTCTTAATCGAGAATGATGTCCCTACATTACAGGGAATAAAGATTTGGCTGTCATCGACCTTCAGAAGATCGACAGAAAGAAGAACCTAACCGACCCATTCACTAAAGCCATTGTGGTGAAGGAGTTCGACAACTACAAGTCGAAGATGGGTATTAGATACTGCACCGATTGGCTTTCGATCAAGTGAGAGATTGTTGGGAATAGTATCCCAAAGCCAATCGTCAGCCTGTTGACGGTTGTGCTCATTTTTGTATATGTACATGAATTATGAATTAATAAAAATTATTTTGATATTTTTCATCACAAAATATTTCATCTTCTAATGAACTCCTATGTTGTGGTGAAGTCCTTAGGACTATTTAGACTCGATAAAGGAGGATTTGTTGTTTAGTCCTTAAATCTGTTCGCGACCAAATGATACGTTGTTACCAAGGACGACAATATTTATCAAGCATAGGTCATTGTGTGTCATATAGGTTGGTTATCCTCTTAACCAATGAGTGTGGAGATACTGGTATGGCATACAGGTGAGATGTAAGGGTACATCTGCACTGAACGTGACCGACTCCGGAGCTATTTCTGCTGTCAAGATTTACTCCGATGGAATATGAGTATAAATATCCCTCCGACCTAAGACTGCCACGGTGACTTGCAAGCAACTCACTGCACTTAGACACTGGACTACCTGAATTTCTAATTCAGTGACGGAAGGCTGCTGGGTGTAATCAAGTACTTGATTTGTCGGTGCGTGTGTCAAGATGGGATTGACCACTCCAATTTAGGAGCTGTGTACAGTCGTGTTTCAATTTAGCAAAATCTTGGCCAGGGTAGTCCTTGTAAGGAGTCACAGGACTGTTTGAGTTGAGCACGATTCGGATGATCTGATCAGGGTTGACAGTTTAACCCTGAATCGTCCTAAACACAAGGGTCAAAAGGATGAATTATACAGTAACCATATTCATGTAGGTTCTGAGTGTTGCGATTGTGACTTTTCGATCTATCCGGACGTCGGGTACCATTGCTAGATGGTCACTTTGATTAGAACAGGAATTGATTCCTGTGCTACCGGCTTAGGTTCGAACCTGCAGAGTCACACACATTAGAGGTTCCTATCTAATCTGATGGCTGGTGTAGAATCTTTCATGTTTGGGACTCAGTGATCGAGAATTAGGATTCTCTGATCATGAGTTCCACACATTATGGGTATCCGGGTCAAGAGTCCCACTGGTTGGGACTTTTCAATCAGGGTTACATATCGATGAATTCTGATGCCCGATTGCCCATCGAATTTGGACTCAGTATTTATGAGAGATTTAGTTAGTGATTTGATCGCTAATTAACTCAATTTGATTGAGTAATTATTTTTGGATCAAGTTCAATTGAATTGGATTCAGTTGGGTTTGACCCGATTAGGTTAAGAGTTGACCTAATCATCGAGATGGTTTGGTCCCTGATTTGATCAGGGGTTGGGCTTAGTCAATTTCTGATTTGATTAGAATTTTATTGAGCCTAATTAAGCTTAATTTAGTTGGGTTTAAATTAGTCTAATTGGACCTAAATTATTTGGTTCAATTAGGTTGGTTTAAATAATTAAACCACCTTGACCCAATCTCCATGCGCCACCTCACTTTCATTGCACCCATTAGAATTCATGAGAAGGAACTTCTCATGAATTATTTTCTTACGCCAAGCCCTCTTCACGCCCCATTTTAATATGCCATATGAATGGATAAGGATGATTGGTTGGCCATTCAAATTCAAAATAAAATTTGAATTTGAATGGGCAATCAATCTTTGCACCTTATCCCTTTTTTTACGTCCCATTTATTACATGAGAAAAGATTTCTCATGAAATCACTCCATGCATAATTTAAGCCATGCCTCACACCTTTAGTGGATAAGGGATGAGTTGGTGTTCATTTGAATTCAAAATTTGATTTGAATTCAAATGTGCAATTACTCATCTTTATCCTTTCTTTTGGATAAGATGTTTGATGTTATTATAAAAGGAGGAGAAGAGTGGGGCGTGCAAATAAAAAAATTTTTGGAGAAAAATTCTAGGGCGTGAGAAAGTCTTGTGCGTGAGAAGGAAATCCATATCCTTCCAAGAGAAAAAGAAAGAAAAGAAAGAAAAGTGGGTGCAAGGTTTCCAGTGAGTTTCCTAGAGTTTTAGCCTAGGGTTCGGGAAGTGAGAAAGTGAGCTACGAGTATTGTGAGCCTATAAAATTTTAGAGAGATCTTCAACATCCTCTCAAGCACCTCTGTTGATGATCCAGAGCATCCAAAGAATCGACAGACATCGATCGAAGGAGTTCGATCAGCATCGACCGTCAAAAGAGCTCTACAATGAGCTAGCACTCGTGAGGAGTCGATCAGACCGAAAGCTTCATGTGGACAATCCACAGAGGATAGATATGCTGTGTGGCTGTGTCACGATGATCAGACTCTTCCGACGGTGATCAAATTGCGGCGATCTACTACCCGCACAAAGGTATTGTGTTCTGAACACATTACAGTAAAGTGTTTACTGTTTGAATTTGAAATTCAAATTTAAATGAATGCATGCTATATATCATATTTAGATCTTAGTATAGGGTAAATTTATATTAATTAATTAGATTAATTAATATTTTTTCACTGTAAAATCATAATTTTAAAAAAAATTTAAAATTACCATTTTACCCCTGCACTGAATTTTTTCCACACTAAGGACTTCATCATAGTGCAAGAGTTCAAGAAAGATGTAACTTTATGATAAAAAATATCAGAATAATTTTTATTTAATAATCAATAATTTATATACAAGAATAAACTCAATCATCACACGATTAGTTTTAGGACACAGTTCCCAACACTTGGATCCTCTTATTTATCGATGAATTTTTCATCTTTTTTTGGTAGAAAATGGAGTCATAAAATCTCTCAAAATATGTCCAACCCATGTACAATATTTCTAACCATCGAATCTGCTTTGAACTATCCAAATTTCATCAAAAATCCTTTCATCAGGCCTTATTATAGTCAGGATCACTATCAGCCATCCAATCGATCGTCATATTTGATTTGCACTGTTGGATCGTGCATCTGATCTCCTATTCAAAGTTGGATCGAACACGAATCGTTGGATCAGGCTTGAGATTGATTCTGGACCATCAGATGGCACAAAAATCAGCTTCTCCAGTTTAGTTCTCAGCCGACAATGAATGCCAGCCATCCAATCTCACTCAGGATTGCTGTGGACCGTCCGATCATGCAAATGCTGTGGGCCCCCACTGCTAGATATGGGAAGGAGTGATTTCGATCGTCTGATCGAGTGTTCAACGCGATCTCAGCCATCCGATCATGCAAAACTCAGCTGCTTGCCCCATGAGCTGTGACATGGACTGGAGGTACTGTGCTATGAACCATGCCCCGGCCAGTCCATCATGCATCGAGTAGTTTAATTGGGTTAGGTTCGAGCTAGTTTGAATTAATTTTAAGCCTAATTTGAGCCCATTTTCAGCTTGCCTTTGGGTCTTGATTCTGAATCCATTTTAAGTCCGATTTGCTCCAAATTTTCTTCATTTTAATCTACAAATCGGGCTTTTTTTATTGGCGATCATATTTTTTATAAAAGATAAATAAAAGCATCAATTTTTAAGAAAAAAATATAAATTATTATATAAATTAATACTTTTATTAATATATTTTAAGTACTCATCACTCTCCAACCCTACTTGGCAAGTCTAGGACTGTTGGCATGCGGTGTACTCACCTCTGACTGCTTCCAATCTCTTTCATCTTATCTCAGCTAATGGCTGACCTGGATATCGACATTGACTGAACTATCGAAGGTCAAGTGAGGTTGTCATGCAGTCACATCGAGTCACATCATGCTGCATCATCCTGAGGTCATATACTAAGCAGTCCACTCCGTGCTGTGATAGAACGCCACAGAGTCATTAATTATGCCACGTGCTTGCGATAAGGTCTGTCACCGCGACCACTGATGCACCAGACAAAGGGCACGCCAGCTCGCGAGGCCATTTAAAGATGCCCTCATATGGCTCTATATGACAGGATATTATCAAAATATATTTCCATCCTTTCATCCTTCATCCTGCTCTCTCTATAAATAGAGGTAAGAGAAGACCCCTAGGAGGTATGCACGCTCAAACACTCACAGCCTGAAACTCTGCCTCACTTGCTTCTCCACCTCTTGAGTTGAAAACTGACTTAAGCGTTGGAGTGTCTTCGCTAGAGCCATTTTTAGTGCAGGCTTTTTTGTTGCCACCGGACGTTGTCGGTCGATCTTTCTGTCCGATCGCAGTTGACCCTGCTTCTGTTCAGTGCCCTATGAGCCCTCACTTTTATTCTCGATCCTCTTAACTATGCCTTCTCTCCGATGAGCGGCCCTTCTCCACAAGTTTCCTACCATTTGACACTCAAGCACAACGATCCGACTATACCGCTGGAAATGAGCCACAACAATTTAGCACACCAGAAAGGGGGAAGAAACATCTTTCCAAGAGTTATAATGGCCAAGATGAGAGTGCAAAATACTTTCCTTAGCTCCACTCGACGCTCATCGCGACGTGATGCACTTTTGATGACCTTCGAAGAATCGAGTGCCTCGCGATTAGAGAATATAGTGGATCAGCAACGGCTTGCCACCTTGGCATAGCAAGTTAGAGCATTGATGGATGCTGTCCACAGTCTTCAGTAGATTACGGAGCAGCAGTGACAGTAACAATGGTGAATGGAGGACTCGATATCGTGGGATGCACCCTCCAGGTACAATCCCCAGTCCCATTCTCCATCCCGCCACTCATCTCAATTTTCCCACCAGATGGCTTCTCAACCCATCCGACGGTCGCCATAGTCTAACTCTTGATGCACCCTACGTGCCACTTCTAATGATTGTCGGTCCCCCTCCCTTCGATAAGCTTCTCACAAGGGGAAGAGGCTGCGATCTCTGTTAAGATCTTCTTCTGGGAAAGGTTCTACCCTCAGATATTTCAAGCATCCCGATAAATCTCAACAGCAGTTGGACGAATATAATCTTAAGCTGAAGGAGTTTGATCGCTACTTGAATTGGCTCCAAGTGAACAATTGAGATCCTACTAGTGAGCTCAGCATCAACTTCCATCCACCCTTCTCTCGATGATTTCTCGATAAATCAATTCTAGGTCGGTTCAAGATGCCACAGGTGGAATTGTACGACAACTCCATTGATCCACTCAACCATCTTGAGAGCTACAAAGCTCTCATACTTCTTCAGAGGGCATCCGATGCCCTCATTGTATTGCCTTCCCGATCACCCTCAAGAAGATCACCCAGATATGGTACTTCGAACTTCGATCAGAAAGTATCCATTCATTCGACTAGCTCAGACAGATCTTTTTGGTGCACTTCGGTACCAATCGGAAGGCACCCCGGACATCTGACAGCCTTTTCTCCATCAGACAGCAAGATGGAGAGTCTTTACGAGACTTTGTGGAGTGTTTCAATGCTACCACCCTGGAGGTTCGGGATCTTGACAAGTCGACGGTCATTACGGCCATGAAGCAGGGACTGTGCAGGTGCTGAGAGAGAGGCCCCATCTTCTCGGTTAAGCCCGAGGCTAAAGAACTTCGACCCCAGGTATGATTCCTACACCCCTCTAACCACTTTTCATGCACAGATCCTCATGGAGATAGAGGGGGAGGACTACCTTCGAAGGCCCCAGCCAATGAAGATAAGAGCAGCATTCTGTAATCAGAGATGCTACTATCGATTCCATCATGACTACGGCCATGACACCGAGAGGTGCATCGAGCTAAAGAATGAGATCGAGGATCTGATATGGTGGGGATATCTCGAGAAGTACATGCGGGACTGGCCTATGCAGCTATTGGATGACTCTCAACCTTAGCCGCACCCCAATGAGGAAGCTCACACTCAACCTACGGTAGGTGTGATCAATGCGATCTTAGTGGGACCAAGACTTCAGAGATACGATGACTCAGAAAGCTCCCCCAAACATTGGTTATTAAATGATGACATCATTTTCTCCAAGGAAGATCTGTAAGGAGTCCAAACTCCTCATAATGATGTAGTTGTTGTATCAATGATGATAGCTAATTATGATGTAAAACGATATCTTATTGATAATGAAAGCTTAGCTGACATAATTTTTTATGATTATTTTTTTTGAATATAATTTTTTATTGATCGACTTAAGCTAGTCAATGCTCCATTGATTGGGTTCACTAGCGACTCGATCAAGGTAGAAGGGGAGATAAAATTTTTTGTAACTGCCAGACGACCACCTTGGCAATTGATCGTGCAACTCAATTTCTTTGTAGTCTGGATTTCTTCCTCCTATAATGTTATCCTGGTGTGATCCGAGCTGAATGCACTCCGAGCAATCATCTCAATGTATCACTTGCTCGTACGCTTTCCGACGAGAAAAGGAATCGATGAGATGAGGGGAGATCAGTAGTTGGCCCGACAATGCTATTTAACCATAGTCAAAGGAATGAAGCCGACTGAAGCTCTTCCCATTGACAATGGACTGGACCAAAAAAAGGAAGAAAATCGAGGACAACCCGCAGAGTGACTCACCTCGATGCCCCTCAATGAGGAGGACCCGACCAGAACTATTCAGGTCAGATCTTCCTTAAGTGACAAATTGAAGGTGGAGCTGATCAGCTTTTTAAGAAAGAATGCAGATATCTTTGTCTGGTCTACCTCAGACATGCCGGACATCCCACTTGATGTGATTGTCCATCGACTAAATGTCAACACCAAGCATAAGCCGATGAGATAAAAAAAAAAAAGAAGTTTCACTTTCGAGTGACCGAAGACCATCGACAAGGAGATCAATAGATTGCTAGCAGCCGACTTTATCTACCAGGCGACCTATCTAAATTGGCTCACGAATGTTGTGATGGTCAAGAAAGCTAATAGTAAATGATGGATATGCATCGACTATACCAATCTAAATAAAGCTTATCCAAAGGACAGCTTTTGATTACTCCTGATTGATCAACTAGTTGATGCGACGTCAGACCATCAGCTGCTTAGCTTCATGGACATCTTCTCCAGCTACAACCAAATCCGGATGGCACCGAAGGATGAGGAGAAGATGACGTCCATCACCAACAAAAGCTTGTACTGCTACAAAATCATGCCTTTGGGTCTTAAAAATATCGGGGTTACATATCAGCGGCTGGTTAATAAAGTCTTCAAGAATCAGATCGATCATAATATGGAGGTCTATATCGACGATATATTAATAAAAAGCAAGAAAGCTGCTTTCCATATCGATGACTTGGCAGAAGCTTTCGAAGCCCTAAGGAGACATCGGATGAAGCTAAACCCGATCGAGTGCGCCTTCGACATTACATTAAAAAAGTTTTTTAGTTTCATGGTGATAAAGCGAGGCATCGAAGCCAACCTCAAGAAGATCAAGATGGTTCTCGACATGAAAGTCTCAACTTCTCGACAGGATATTCAAAAGCTGGTGGGACACGTTGTGTCTTTGAGCTAGTTCATCTCTAAGTCTGCAGAGCGATGCATTCTCTTCTTCAAAACTCTCAAGCAGATGACTTCACTTGGATAGAAGAATGTTAAAAGACTTTCGACGACCTAAAGTGATACCTCAGTTCTCCTCCACTTCTGATAAAGCCAAATGCTGGTGATGAATTACTCATGTATTTAGTTGTGACTCCTGAAGCTGTTAGCTTGATACTTATTCAAGAAGAAAATAAGGTCCAGAAATCGATCTATTACATAAGTCAGATGTTGCATGGAGTAGAAGTCAGATACCTTCGGATCGAAAAGGTGGTCTTCATAATCATCACGATGACTCGACGACTGCAACCTTATTTTCAAGCCCACTCAATTAAGATCCTGATCGACCTCCTCCCGAGGACTCTACTTCAACGACTAGACACTTTAGAGAGGATGGCTAAATGGACGATCGAATTCAGTGACTTCAATCTCTCTTATGTTCCACGATCTTTGATAAAGGCTCAGATACTCGTTGACTTTATTGTCGAGTGCACTCTGATCGATGATAGCTAAGTCGAGGATCGCCCTTAAGGAGAGGCTTCAGAGCCTGTGTGGATTCTGTATATGGATGGAGCCTCAAACATCCAAGACTGCGGCATGGGTCTTATTTTGACCAATATTGATGGGGTGGTGATCGAGTACGCCCTTCGGTTTGACTTCAAAGCTTCTAACAATCAAGCCAAATACAAAGCTCTGATTGTCAGACTGAAGATTGTCAAAGATCTCGATGTCAAATACCTAAGGGTGTTCACCGACTCATAGCTGATCGTCAGACAATTCTAAAGAGAATATGAGGTCCGAGATCTAATTCTCTCTAGATATCTACAAAAACTTAGATCTTTGCCAACAAATTTTGATTACTTCGAAGTCTACTATATTCTCCACTCGAAGAATGTTCGAGCTGATTTCTTGTCCCGACTCATCACATCTAGCTACGACAAGTTGGAGAGGATCTTCATCGAGCATCTCAAAAATTCAAGTATCAACTTCGAGGAGAAAGTTCATCAAGTTTAGGTCGGTCATGAATCGAGCTGAATCGATCCATTCATCAAGTTTCTAATCAATGAAATCTTATCGATTGATCCTACTGAGGTGCACCAAATGAGGAGACTGATGGCTCGATACATGATTATCGATGACCAACTCTATCAGAGATCGATGTCTTTGCCCCTGCTCAAGTGCCCCCGGCCCTCCGAAGTCGACTATGCTCTTCGAAAGATGCACAAGGGTAGTTGTGGCAACCACTTGAGGGAAAAATTGCTGTCCTATAAGATACTGCAATAAAGATATTATTGGCCAACCATGCAGAAGGATGCTGCTGATCTAGTACAGAAGTACGATCAATGTCAGGGGTTTGCCAATGTCCCAAGACTTCTGTCAAGTCAACTCGCAATCATTTCAGCACCATGGCCATTCAACCAGTGGAGAGTCGATATACTCAGTCCTTTCCCACCTACCAGTGGACAAATAAGGTTCATTATCATAGCTGTCAACTACTTCACCAAGTGGGTGGAGGTCGAATTGCTGGCACAGATAATGGAAAAGAAAACTACCAACTTTCTTTGAAAATCCATCATCTGCTGCTTTAGTCTATCTTGAGTGATCATCATCGACAATAATTGACAATGTCAGATTTGAGAAATTCTATCCAAAATATCACATCATCCACAGATTTATCTCGGTCAGGCACCTACAACCTAATGAAAAAGTCGAGGTGATCAATAGGACTATTTTACATGACTTGAAGATAAAAATCAATCAAACCCAAGGATGTTGGGCTGATGAACTCTCCAGCATCCTATGGTCTTATCGAATAACTTCTTGGATCCTGATCGAAGAGACCCCCTTCAAACTGGCATTCGAGATGGAAGCTGTGATCCTGATTGAAGTTGGCCTATCTTCGACTCGGGCGAAATATTATGACGAACGTATCAATCAAGATAAGCGACGAGCTGATCTAGATTTGCTCGATGAGACCCAGAGATAAGCCCAACTGAGGATAGCTTCCTACTAGTCCTAGATCTTCCAAGCTAGGGACCTAGTCCTTAGGAGAGCTGAAGTCTCGAAACTGACCGAGCAAGGAAAGTTATCTCCGAATTGAGAAAGTCCTTACAAAGTTTCAGCAGTTCTACAATCTGGAGCATACAAGATCGAGAGCCTAGATGATATAGAGATTCCTCAAATCTGAAACGTCAAGAATCTATGGATGTATTATCAATAGAAACACATTATAAATAAAAATCTTTTTTTCCTATAATTCTGTGTCAAACAACTCGACTCTCAAAGGCTTAACTCTCGATCGAATTAGAAGTCATCTCGACCATGTCTGAGGTGCGACGATGGGTACCCTTGGTCAAAGACCAAGGCCGTCTCAGTGAGATACGAGGCATAGTAAATGATGATGCTCTGTGATGGAATGGCCTACAACAAAAACTCTCATCAAGGCCCCAAGTTACCTCAGTGGTTTTTGAGGTGCGGTGTGATTAAGATTGTTAATAGGACACGAGGCTGATACGATCGCGATGCTGTCGTTAGGACACCGTGATTATCAATCAAATTTCGACTTCAATAAAAATTAAAAACATGTAGAAAGTAGTGAGTCAGGTCGAATCCACAGAGAAGGCAGAATTTTGACTTGAAATCTTTGATTTTACAAAAAAAAAAAAATTGAAGAAAGCAATTTAAGTCAAAAAATAAAAATTAAAAGTACAAAAAATAAATCGGATATTAAGATCTACTAACTAGATCTTAGCATCTACTTGCAATAAAAATAAATAATAAAAATTTAAAAAATATAAAATAAATTGAGTACTAAGATCTACTAACTAGATCCTAACATCTACTTACGAAAAATAAAAGATAAAAATTTAAAGTATAAAAAAATAAATTTTGCATTAATTGAAATTAAAATTTTAGTACAAGAAATTTTAAAAAAAATAATAAAATAAAATAAAAATAAAACTGTAACAAGGATCTGAAGTTGATCAGCCAAGCCTCGATGAAAAGATGGTTGATGACCTCTTCGTCTTCCGTCGTACTCCGTAAAGCAAATCGACTTTTCTCCTTCTTTTTCTTGGGTCCCTAAAGCTATTTTATTTTTTTTCTATTTTTTTCCTTACTTTCTACTGAATTTTTCTTCTCACAAAGCTTATTCCCGGACCTCCTATTTATAGATAAATTTTTCATAATTTTTTAGTAGAAAAAGGAGTCCTAAAATCTTTAGTAATCATATTAATCCCTCTAAGAATATTTCTGACCATCGGATCAGCTTTGGACCACCCAGATCTGATCAAAATTCATAGTTTTAATCCTTATCAAAGTCAAATCGAATGTCAGCCGTTGGATCTGGGTTCTGATGAAGTTCTGACTGTCAGATCATGCAATTTAAATTCTTAACACAGTCGGAAGCATCCTCAACCATCTAATCGCATGATGGATCACTTCTGGGCCATTGGATTGTGCAAAAATCCCTCTTTATAAACCGACAATGGATGCTGACCGTCGGATCTGGGTCAAAATGAATTTCAGCCATTGGATTGCACCCATAATCCTTCTCTCACTGTGAGCCACGCCTGTGGACTGCGTGAAGTTTTCTATGGACCGCATCCTGGCTCTGTGGACCGACCGACCGGTCCACCGTATATCGAAGGCTATTTTTTTTTATTTTTTAAAGATATTTTAGCTCTATTTTAGCTTTGATTTTTTTCTGACAAATTAAAAAAATATGCATTAAATTCTTCAAAAATTTTTCTTCATTTTGGTGCTTAAATTGCTTAATTAAATTAACATCTATTTTTTTATAAATATATCTAATTTTTTTTTCAAAATTATTTATTTTTAAAAAAATTTAATAAATTCATAAAATTAAAATTTTTAAAAAGATGTTAGCACTATAAATTATCAAAAATATCAACAATAAATGTAAAAATATATCACTTATCAGAGGCCACCTCGACAAAATTTGAGAAACTCCTAAGAAGTCATTAGAAAGCCCCTCCAAAATGAGTCGACCATGACCTCGACGACACCGACACTACGGGGGTAGGCGATTGGGGATGTTCCTTCGACTCGAGAGACTCCTTTAGTATCCGTTGAGATGTTATTCAACTAAATCCATTTAACGACTATGGAGTCCAACAATTGTTAGCGTGCCAGCTCTGGTCGAAGGACCGCTGGAGTATAAGCTACAATTCGCAATATAGATACAGGCGAAACCTGACGTTATTCAGCTAATGCCCATTTAACGAAGTCGTGGAGTTCAACAGCTGTTAGCATGCCAGCTCTGACCGAAGGACCATTAGAGTATAAGCTACAATTCACAGCACAGATCCAGATGAAATTCGATGTTATTCGGCTAATGTTCGTTTAACGAAGTCGTGGAGTCCTGCAACTATTAGTATGCTAGCTCTGGCCGAAGGACCGCTAGAGTATAAGCTACAGTTCGCAGCACAGACCTAGGCAAAAAGAGTTGTGGTTATCGGTTTGTCCCTGATTGACCAAGGATCCGTTGATCCGAAATAAAGTGCCCCACCTCAACCACCATACTTCAAACTTGATGAGATGCTCTGTAGAATGACGACCCACATCTCGAAACAACAAGTCTGCTATGCATAGCTTTCGAGGATGGTCGTTAAGAAAAGCAACTCAGACTCATACATCAGTTAACTCCTTTCGCCCGATGAAGGCTATGCAATCGGACTCAGGAGTTAGAGGACAAGTATCGGGGTTGGTCCTCATCACTTAACCGACCTCACCTAATTGATCTTAATCGGAGGCCTACCTTAGTAAAAGCCGACCTCATCAGAAGATCATGGTCCTCAAGAAGTCGGTCTCATCAGAAGGTCGATCTTATCTGAAAATTGAGGTCAGTGAAAGTCTGACCTCAACATCTTCTGGACATGGTGACAGTCTGAGGTAAAGACTATATCGACCGACAATCGATCTATTTTTCTAGTGGCTTCAGTAAGAAACTGATGTACTTGTTTGTCATGACAGCCCTGATCTGGAGATCGGACCCTTCAGCTACCTACAGTGCCTGATTTTTTAGATCGATCATCTACCGACCTGACTCTCCAATCCTACTTGACGAGCTCAGGACTGCTAGCAAGTGGTGTACTCATCTTTGATTGCTTCCAATCTCTTTCATCTTGCCCTGGCTAATGACCAACCTGAATATCGATATCGACCGAACTATCGGAGGTCAGGTGAGGCTGTCATGCAGTTACATCGAGTTACATCAAATTGCATCATCCTGAGGTCATACACTAAGCCGTTCGCTCTGCACCGTGATAGGACACCACAGAGTCATTAATTATGTCATGTGCTCGTGATAAGGCCTGCCACTGTGACCACCGACATATTGGATAAAGGGCACGTCGGCTAGTGGGGCCATTTAAAGATGCCCCCATGCAGCTCCGTATGACAAGATATTATTTGAATATATTTCCATCCTTTTATCCTTCATCCTGCTCTCTCTATAAATGGAGATAAGAGAAGATCCCCAAGAGGTACGCACGCTCAAACACTCAGAGCTTGAAACTCTGTCTCACTCGCTTCTCCACCTTTTGAGCTAAAAACTGACTTGAGTGTCAGAGTGTCTTCGCCAAAGCCATCTCTGGCATGGGCTTTTCTTGCAGGTCTTTCTACTGCCATCGGATGTTGTCGGTCGACCTTTCCATGCAGCCCAAATTGATCGTGCTTTCGTTCAGCACATCGTGAGCCTTTGCTTTCATTTTTGGCCCTCTCGACTATGCTCTCTCTCTCTGGTGAGCAGCCCTTCTCCACTAGTTTTCTGTAATTGGACATTCAAGCATGATGATCCGACTATCCCATCAGAGATGAGCCGCAACATTATGAATTATTCATGGTTAATATGAAAGAATTAAGTGTTTTTTCAAGATAGTAAATAAATGACAAATGTATGTGCTGCTGCTTAAATCGGTCAGAGTCGGAAGGCGGACACTTGAAAATCTTACATGGTGATGCTGATGCTAGAGTCACCTGCAAAACAAGTCTCAAACCAAAGGTTGTGGCTTCGGCGAGCATCCTCCAATACTCTAAATCAGAAAAACAGAGAATAAAGAAGCAACAATGGGTTCTCTAAGAGAGATTCGATTGAACTTACCTGGATCCTCGGGGCTCTGGTTACTTATATAGAAGAATATCGAACAAATGGATTGTTAGCCATGAGATTGCATGATCTCAAGATTGTCAGACCGTTGGACATACCAAACTGGATGAGATAATTCAGCCTTTAATCGCTCCTACGAGATCAGAAGAGATAGTTATACCAAATCTTATCTGTTCGGATAGACAGCTGTCATGCATGTTGAAGAGATAAGTCGACTGAATAGCTCATACACAGGTCAGACCTCGAGAACACCTCACCTCAGCATGGAGATGAACTCCTTAGCTCATACAGTAGTCAATGGTTGTATTGATGATCTGAGAGCTTGACATGTGTTGTAATATAGTACTGATCCGAGACACTCATGATAACCACCATAACACTACCTCCTACTCCTGAGTTTGAGGATCAAGCGAAAGGAGTACTCTAAAAAGTACCTCAAATCCAATGCTACATGCTTCTGCCTTCACGCATGCTTCTATTACATTTAAAGTGGGTGACGTAAGCCTAATGCGACTAACGCGGATGGGCATAACTGATGGGATCACTCAGATGATGATCTCTTCGAGGTTTTAATCATTTTGTAGGGGCTTTTCATTTTCTTTCTCTAAATTTGCACTCTGAAGGCATAGATAGCCATAGATCTTTTTGTGCTAATTGTCCATCGTGATTCTTTGGAGCAAGATGGATTCATAGCATGTGAAGAGACTTGAGCAAATTCTAGCTTGTAGGAGATAAATCATAGTTCTGATTGCTGAAACAGGACCTGTGATCGGAGAAAAAGAACGTGCTGCTCCTACTATTGAACCCACGGCCCTACCTTTGGAAGCCATGATGCAGGATTCTCTAGAGAAAGTTTCGATCAGTGGACCCCAACAGAGATGGCATCGAAGATGAGTGTCGAGGGATGCTCTGAAAAAGATTCAATTGAGGAAGTGCAGATAGAAGAGGCAGTCGACAACTTGGAGAAAGATCTATCCACAATGATGGAGATTGGGGGATCTCTGAAAATGGTGACTCTTGCTGGGTACTTTCTTGCATCCACTACTCATGCAGGACCCTCAGATCCGATGTCTCGTGGATCATCCATAGGAGAGATCCTCCAATCTATATGAGTCCTACCACCAGCCAAAAGATTGTTCCTCAACGAACGAAGGGGAGAGAAGTGATCTATCGATGCCTTAAGATCTCTTGCACATGTGGGCCAATGTCTGACGATCCTCGTTAGTTCCAACCTCGATGTTCCGATGATGGAGAAAGAAGAGATCGATTTGTTGAAGTACCAGTTAGAATATCTGGAGAAGGATAATACTGAGCTGGCCAAGAAACTCAGTCTTACAGAGGAGGCTCTTTAGGAGGCTTAGAAATCAATTCTCCATCAGGATGAAGAACTGTGATAGACCGAAAGATGGATTGAGACCCTCGAACAACAAAAATCTAGGACCGATAGAAAGATTGAAGATCTTGAAAGGAAGATTAAAACCCTTAAGAGGCAGAGGTCTAAGGCTAAGAGAGACTATCATTAGACCTGTGATGACCTGGAGCATCTAAGGAGGTCACTTGAAGCGAGAAGAGATTCTCCTTGTTTTGAAACTCACCCTCTAAGGAGCCCCAGTGATGGTTCATCCAAGGGGGCCAGAATCTCTGAAGAGATGAGCCGAGAAGAGAGAGCTCTTCGAGGAGACGGACGCTCCACTTTTAAAAGAGTTCAGACCTCCTCGAAGCCACTCTCAGGAGTTCAGGAGATCGGATTAGAGGTGGAGCACTTGAAGAAGAGGTTGAAAGAGAGAAAGGTAAATCATAAGCTTCTCTGGGGTAAATTTATAGATCAGGGGATTTTACTTAAATGTGCTAAAAGTAGGAGAAAGCGACTGGAGAAAAGTGGGGCTAAGATCATAGTTCAAGCTTGCAAGATGGCATTCTTCACAGACTTCGAGAAGAGTAAGTCTATTGCATAGGAGCACTTTTCTCCTAACCTCATCAAGCATCTTCAAGTTGATTGCCTAGATGAAGATTTATAGGTAGTGTCATCGGATAACTGGTCAAGGTTTATAATGACGTCCTACTTTCTAGACGAGATGGACAAGATCAATGCAACCATCTAGACCGAAGGAATCGTCAGCATCGAATAATACCATCCATAGATGACCGCTCTGGCAATCCCCCTAAGGAGTGATTTATGTCCTTTTTTTTTTATAATCTGAGGCTCCTGATCTTGTAATAGAATCTCCATAGGGAATAAATGTATTTCCCTTCTTTTGATGAATAAGAATCATGCTTTCAAATATGTGAGTCAAAGTCTTTAATACATGCTCGGTCCTGACTATAACTATAAAATCTGATTAGAGTAAATAGCTCAGGCGAATACTTAGCCTGTATTGTGCTTCAAGCAAGGCATGAGTCGAGCTGAAGTTAGGACAAAAATCCGAACCGGCTCCAGCTAGTTTTAGCTGTAGTTAGAATTGTAAGTATAATAGAAATTATAATTCTCATTCCGATCTAAGGTGAAATTTCATAACTGTCGTATAGATTTTGAAAAGATCAAGATTCAAATTGCATCCGTGTGGGAGGAATTGGAGCATGTCTGCACATATTCCTTCGAAAGTGGTGTAAAGTATGATTCGTCTATTATTGGCATTAACTACTGTATTGGCGGCAACAATCACGTCTATCACAATCTCTACATGTCACGCATCATCAGTCTTCTGTTGATACACGTCTCCTGCAATTAATGCACCGATGGAAGGCGGCTTTTGGAGGTCTCATTGAGGTCTGAGGTTATTTAAAATCTCCAGACAGAACGAGATGCAGACCTTGCAAAGTTCTGATTTTCTTCTTTTACTGCTTGTTCTTCTCTTCTTCTTCTACTATCCTCCTCTTCTTTCTCTTACCTTCCTCATTTTTTTCTTTTGTTTGCAAGACAGTGCCTGGAGCAACCATCCTTTAAAGTATTTGAAACATTAGCTTTTTCTTTGTAAAGTGCTTGGAGCACTGATTTTTTTTTTGTAAAGATTTTAATGAATAAAAAAGAATATTTTGTTCTGAAAGTCGTTGCTCCATTTCCAACTTTAAATTTATATCTGTGGACTTTATGAATTTTGCTCGGCTCATAGAGAACAATACAAATAGGTGCTCAAATTAGCATGAGAAAATGCTCAATGCTCAGCTCAACACGAGTAAGGTTCTAGGCAGCTCAACTTGAGCATAGATATACTTAGGACAACTTCGATTGAAGTAAACATATTTAGAGTAGTTTAGCACAATTTGAATGTAATTCGACTGTTCATGAATCTGAGGCATCATAACAATTATCTCAACACTACCCCCTACTCCTGAGTCTGAGAAAATGCCTCAGGTGGAAGGAGTACTAGTTAAGGTAATGCTTCTGGCCATATGCTATCCGTCTTTTTATTCTTCTTCTGAAGAGATTGTGTGTGCCGGTGGCGAGGTTGTGCCTACGACATCTAGAACTCTTCGGTGGCGTTCCAAGGGTCTGATTAGTTATCTCTTCAGAGATTTTCTAAGGGTCTTCCTCTGCTTCTCGTGTGACTCGGGCTTTATAGGGGTCTGGTAAGTTAGTCCTGCTTTGAAATCATCGAGGTCTTCTCGAGCATCGATTAGTTAGCTCTCATGAGTGGTGTTATGTACCTACAGTGATTTTGTGCCTACGACATCTAGCACTTCTCGTCTTCGTATGAGAGGTAGTGTGTGCCAGCGGTGAGCTTGTGCCTACGGCATCTTGTACTCTCGATGGTATTCTGAAGGTCTAATTAGGTATCCCTCCAGAGATTCTCTAAGAGTCTCCTTCTACTTCTCGCATGACTCGAGCTCTGTAGGGGTCTGGTAAGTTAGCCCGCCTCGAAGTCATTGAGATTTTCTTGAAGATCTGGTAAGTTAGCCCTCATGAGTGACGTTGTATGTCTGTGACAATCTTGTGCCTACGACATCTAGCACTTCTTGTCTTCGCGTAAGAGGCAGTATGTGTCAGTGGCGAGCTTATGCTTACGGCATCTTGCACTCTTGACGGCATTCTGAGGGTTTAATTAGTTATCCCTCCGGAGATTTCCTAAGGATATCCCTCCATTTCTCGTGCAACTCAGACTCTACAGGGGTTTGGTAAGTTATCTCCACCTCAAAATCATCGAGATCTTCTCGAGATCTGATAAGTTAGCCCTCACATTAGTTGACTGTAGTTATAATTCAGGATCTTAAGTAAAAGGAGGAAGCAACTCTTGGAGAACTTGGATGCTAATCATAACTTGATGGTCCTACAAATTTTATTTTCATAAAAAATAGTTACATCATTGATAATATATGATGAGGTTCACCGAGTTTCATGGTCTGAAAATTGGAGTCCCATTGAGCTGCTTTAGCGTATAAATTTTTAGGCGTGCCATTTCATCCACTCGGTTGGGCAATGGCCTTCCTTCTAGCACCTGCTCCGTAGGCTGTGAGATTTTAGCTCGTTGCAGCATTAGATCACCAAATCAAAGTGATCATCAGGCGACAAGACCCATATTTTTCTATAAAAAATTAATTAGTCGGCATTTGGTTACCTCATCTAGATGTGAGTTGATTTTCACCATTCAGCTCGGATTCCAGATGACCCCCTAGTAATCGTGTGGATTTCTCCTCGGATGGGTCGCTCTTCTTCCACCATTTATCCTCTGACCTACTGTCGTTCTTACCATGCTGGTGCTTATTGTGGCTGAGGTTGAGGGAGATACTGCTAAGGTAGAGGGAGCGGCTGCTGAACTCTCGAAGCTCGATATTGAGGGGCCGCTCTTCGGATAAAATGATTCAGCCGCCCCTGCTTGACAAGCCTCTCGATCTCGTCGTGAAGTTGGTGGCAGTCTTCAGTATTATAACCATGGTCATGATGGTAAAAGCAGTATCTATTCGAGTCTCGATGGTGCTCTGATCTTGTTCTCATCAATCGAAGCTCAGATAACTCAGGCTCCACTTGTAATAACACCTCTCTCTAAGAAACATTCAGAAATATGTAGCTATCGTACTGCCTAGGAGGTGATTGGTTGTCGAATTCTTTTTGAAGGACTGTGGGATCGACGATTTTGACCCCCAGTATTCCACCTCAAGGGTGGGGATTGAGAGCACTGGCGTCTTTTCTTCTTTCGCCTTGGATGGAGCTCCTTACTGGGTCCTGTTATGGTTAAACCGATGGGAGTATCACCAGCAAAGGCCTCTTCCATGCGGGCATATATCTCCATATAGGCAAGCATATCTGGGAGATTCCGAGGATAAGTCTTAACTAACGACTTTTTCAAGTCGTTCTTCAGGAGATCGCTCATCATTGCGGCCATCGTAGTCGACTGATCTAGATTTTGGACCTCCAAGGTCATTCCATTGAATTTATTCATAAAAGAGCAAATTGACTCACCCTCCTTTTGCTTGATAGTATGGAGGTAGTCGGACCGCTTTTGCTGCCACTAGCTGCTGATGAAATGATCGATGAAAGACTGGTATAAGTCTTCAAAGGAATGGATAGACGTCGGTCTCAAACTCGAGTACCACTATCGAGCTGCCCCTTTAAGAGTTAGAGAGAATGCTCGACAGAGGATTGCATTCGATGCTCCCTGAAGAAGCATGGCTGCCTTGAAGGTCTCCACATGATCGATAGGGTCGGTGGTCCCATCGTAGATCTCCAGCTGAGGTAGTTTGAAGTGCAGGGAGAATGGTTCCTGCACAATCTTCGGGATGAAGGGTGGCTGGCTGTTATATCCTTCGTAGGGCAGCACCGAGGGGCCATTATTGTTGAGGATTTTTTTAATTTTCTGGCCCAACTGCTGGCCGAGCTCCTAGAACCGTCTTTCAAAGTCAACTTCATGGATAGTACTAGTCTTGGAGCACAGAGAAGATCGGCATCAGAGGGTTGAGTCATGGTCGAACTGTGGGCTTGGAGATCGCCGCTTGACCGGTTGCTGGGCTCTAAGATGACTTTGATGAGTTAATCTTCTCTTCAGACTTCGAGGAGGCGCCTGCGGCTCTGGTTGAGGTGGTGGCTGCAGAGCCACAGACAAAAAGAATTCTGTGGGGGCGCACCACCGAGGGAACTGCATGACGCACTGTTGTAGGGATTGTAGGGACAACTTGAGGAGGCTGTGGCGCCACCTGAAAGGGCACGAGCAAGATCTGGACTGCTTGAACTGCAATCGTCAAATTTTGAACTTGTTGGAAGAGCTGACTAAATTGATCAGCCGTGACTGGTGTTGGCAGGGCCGGTTGAACCGGTGGAGGGACGATCAGTTGAACCGATGGAGAAATTTTTGATGCTAGTAGTTGAACTTGATTGTCAGTCTGGCTGGCCGCCTGTCGGAAGGCGACAGTATTAGAAAGCCGGAAAGATATCCGTCTTGGAGACATGAATGCGAATGTAAGCCCTTCCTCTATCTGTTGCTACTTAAATCGGTCGAAATCGGAAGACAGACATCTGAAAACCTCGCACGATGATGCTGGTGCTGGAGTCACCTGCAAAATAAGTCCAAAACTGGAGGTTGTGGCTCCGACGAGGACCCTCCGACGTTCAAATCAGAAAAATAGAGAACAAAAAAGCAGCAATGGATTCTCGGAGAGAGGCTCGATTGAACTTACCTGGGTCCTTGAGACTCTAGTTGTTTATATAGAAGAATATCAAATAGCTGGATTGTTAACTGTGAGACTGTACGATCTCGAGATTGTCGGACTGTTGGACATATTAAATTGGACGAGATAATTCAGCCCTTAATCGCTTCTGTGAGATCAGAAGAGATGGTTATGTCAAATCTTATCTATTCGGGATAGATAATTGTTGTGTACATTAAAGAGATAAATCGGCTGAGCAGCTCATACACAGGTTAGATCTCGGAGACACCTCAACTCAGTATGGAGATGGACTTAGCTCATACGGCATTCAATGGTTGTATTGATGATCTGAAAGCTTGACATGTATTGTGATATAGCGCTGATTTGAGATGCTCGTAGTAACCATTCTAACAGTACGAGAAGTTTTATTTTATTTTATTATTTTCCTACCATCGCCTTGTGCTTCTTCATGAGTTTTGATAAATTTAATTTTAGTTACAAAAACAGCGGTTATTCCCAAATTTCCCCAAATTTTGACGAATTTGTCGACTCTTTCCCACTTAAAATCGTGGCAAATTACACCGAATTTGTGACCGTGAAGACAGAATTTTTTGTGCGAATTTTCGTCAAAACAAAGAATCGATGGTACCCCATTGTTCCTTCGCTTGGTCTCACTACCGGTACAACTATCCACTCGTCGCCGGTTCGCCCACCCTCCGTCCATCGCGATCCACATTGCCCACGCGCCGGCCCGACACCACCCCCACCCCCCCACTCCACCCTCCTTCTCTCCGCTGTTAAATTTTATTCAGTTTAAGTTATCAAATAAAAGCAGGGAGAGAGAGAGGAATAAGGATGATGGGCGCCCAGTACCGGCTCGAACCGCCATCCGCGCGAGAAGAGGTGGAGGCCCTCGTCCTCGCCCCCAACGATCCCCACCCGCTTGCCGCCGCTCCCGCCACCCCCGCCGCCATCCACGGTGGCGATGCCCTCCTGTTCCCCACTCTCTGCCCACACTCCCTCTCCTCCTTCCTTGATCCTCCCGCCTACGCCAACGTCGTCTTCTCTTCCTTCGACTCCCAGAATGGCGCCTCCGGCTCCCATCACTTCCCCGGCCGCGCTTGCTCCTCCTGCCTCGCCGCCGACGGCGCCGCGGTCGTCTCTGATTACTTCAGGATCACTGTCTCTGACCCCCAGAAGGAGGAGGAGACGGCCGGATCCCTCGTCCCCGGCAGCGGCACCTGTGTGACCTACCTCATCACCACCAAGATCGACCTCCCCGACTCCTCCGGCGGTGGGGCGACGGAGTTCCGCGTCCGGCGGCGGTTCCGCGACGTGGTCACCCTCGCCGATCGCCTCGCCAAGGCGTACAGGGGGTTCTTCATCCCGCCCCGGCCCGACAAGAACGTGGTGGAGAGCCAGGTGATGCACAAGCATGAGTTCGTCGAGCAGCGGCGCTCCGCCCTCGAGAAGTACCTCCGCCGGCTTGCAGTGCACCCGGTGATCGGGAAGAGCGATGAGCTGAGGGTGTTCTTGAGGACGCCCGGGAAGCTGCCGTTGCCGGCGAGCACCGACGTGGCCTCGAGGATGCTGGACGGGGTGGTGATGTTCGGGGCGGGAGGAACGGGGTATGCTACTCCGCAGGATGCGTTGCAGCCGGCAAAGAGGGGCAGGAATTTGTTGAGGATATTCAAGGAGCTGAAGCAGTCGGTGGCAAATGACTGGGGAGGGGTGAAGCCGGCAATGGTGCAGGAGGATAACGAGTTCTTGGAGAGGAAGGAGAAGGTGCAGGACTTGGAGCAGCGGCTCAGCATCGCCTCCCAGCAGGTATCTAGCAAGTAGGAGCAGTTCCGTTGTTTATTCAGTTTCTTATGGTTTTGCTTGCTGAAACTGCTTGCCGATCAATAATTATAGTATGAAAATTTGAGAAATTGGGTTTGCTTGATTAATGGAGATTTTATTTTTCTCATGGATAGTAAGGTATAGGAAAATATACTAGGGCTAAAGGATATGTAATATGTTTGTGGAGAGAAGATGAAACTGAACCGGGAGATTTATATCATGGTTATATGATGTATACTGTAGAGCAGTAGAGCAGTGATAGGTTATGCAAACTCTATGATAGCTGATGCGTACGCCTTGATTGGGAGAGAAGAATAGGAGAGAAGAGAAAAGAATAAGAGAGAGAGTTAATACTTTCTCTTGGGAGTTTTTTCAACTAAGAAAAGAAAAGGGGAGAAATAGAGAGAATACAAACTCCCTCAAACCTGCAATTTTTTTCTCCTCCAAATCAAGCAGATTTGGAGAGAAACGAATTGGGAGTTTTAATGAATTTTTTATAATTTTCATCTTACCCCTCTAATAATGAAGAACAAATTAATATTACATTTCTGCCGTAGGGCTTATTTCAAGCCTCACACACAATTGAGACTCCTACGAATGGAATAAAAGGAACCCGCTTGAAGCCTCCCACTTGATTGAGACTCCTGTAGATGGGAAAAATCAACGAAAACACAAGGAAAGATAGAAAAAATCAGCGAAAACACAAGATAGAAAAAGTTAAAAGGTATGACCTTTTCCCTCTTAGATTTTTTTTTTTTTTCCATTTCACTTCTCTTTTTTGGAGATACGAGGGGAAGGAGAGCACTTGAGGGAGACGGAGGGGTTTCTTTCTTTTCCTTTCCTTTTTGCTTCCAACCAAGAAGGGAAAAAAATTATTATTTTTTCTTTTTTTAAACTCCCAACCAAGATGAAAGAAATACCCATCCTTTCTTTTCTTTTCTCTCCTTACTAATATTTTCTTTTCTTCCCCAAACTCCCAATCAAGGTGTAAGTGCAGGTTGTGAAATGCTATGTCCATAAAGAAAATGGACATTTATTTTCTTCAAAGCGGCAGAGAGAGAGAGAGAGAATGTACCGATGATTAGTGAAACTACTAAGAAACAACATGCAAACCTTTAAATAAGTTTTTTAGAAGACAAGATTTCGATCACCTTGGTTGGTGACCAATACTAGGATGAACTGAGATCCTAGTTTATATCAGCCAAGATGGAATCTGGGAAATTGAAAGCAACTGAGATATTCCAATATCTTTGGCTGATACATTGAAATCAATATATTGAGATCTCGATTAGTGTAGTAAAACCTGGCTACTGTTTTTAGGCTTAACTAAAAACTAATTTAAATAGTAAAAATAAGATTAGACAATCTTGGCTAAGATATGGATATTGTATTGATGGATATAACAGGATATGTTGGTTATAAT
Organism: Elaeis guineensis; assembly: GCF_000442705.2. Lineage (NCBI taxonomy): Eukaryota > Viridiplantae > Streptophyta > Magnoliopsida > Arecales > Arecaceae > Elaeis > Elaeis guineensis. The sequence goes on from NC_026002.2 coordinate 42,036,807, forward strand.
CGGCCGATATAACAAGAATCAAAATTTCCTAGGTGCTTAATAATATTGCCAACTGATATCTCAGCCAAGATGAGAATCTTGCCTTTTAGAGGGAAAACATTATATAAATGCTATATGCATTATGAATGCACAACTATAGCAGGAGTTTTTACAAGGGCAAGATGGATTTATTTTTAATTGTAATTGCTAACCTAACCATAAAGCCAAAATAAATGATATGTCTATTCAACACTCCAGCTCAAGCTCTATGATAGGAACAAAATAATATCTTATTTGGAAAGAGATAGACAAGAATGATTTATTGATAAAAGGATGCTACAATGATTTTATTTACATTTACCATATTATCCATCATACAAAGTAGGAAGATTTCAGGAAACTGATGAAAATTGCAATCTTGGTAGTGCATTTTTGTGGAGTTTTACATATTCTAACATGGTTCAGGATGTATCTAGTTTCATGGCCATGCAGGAAGTAGTAGGTGAGAGGGGGTCTAAGGAAGATTCTTAGTGGGTTAATACTAAGAAAAAATTTGGTTTGTCGGTATAAGGACTATTGATTGTTCAAGATTATGTAAATAGTTCTTTGCCTTGAAACAAGCCATTGATTGAATCAACAAAGCTGGAAGTTTCTTGGGAAAAGGGAAGAAAAGAAAATAGGAAGAAACAATCTTTTGAATTTGGTCTTTCTATGCCAAACAAAAGAGAATGGGGGCTGCACATTTTAAACCTTAAAGATATAAGCCTTACCTTGCTTAGTAAGTGATGGTGGAAGATACCATCTTCCAATGGAAAACATGGATCCAAGTGGATTGGGAAGAGAAATTATAAGAGAATCAGGGCTACTTTTTCTAGGACCAAGGTGACTTATCACGTTTTTTGAAGTACATTATTTTGAAAAGATTTTGGAGCTGGTGATCTTTCATCAGCAATCTAATTTCCAGTAATATTCTAGATTTCCTGGGATGAGAACACCATTATCCAGACCCAATGGGTTGATCAGCATTGGATAGCTGTGGGAGGGAATCTTGAGCTTGAACTTGATAGTTTGCTTCAACTTATGAGTAGCTTAGGTGATTATTGTCTTGAATCGTTGAATGTGTTTATGATTCAGAATTTACACCTCATTAGCAGAGATTTGTCTGTTTGTATCCATACTGCATTGCAAGTGAGTTTCTCTGGTCCTTTTCTTTTCTTGGATGCAGGCTGAAGCACTTGTCAAAGCACAACAGGATATTGGAGAAACGATGGGTGCGTTGGGATTGGCATTCATCAAACTGGCAAAATTTGAAACTAAGGCAACATATGATTCTCAAAGAATACGAGCTGCCGACATTAAACATTTAGCAACTACAGCTGTAAAAGCAAGCAGATTTTATTGTGAATCAAATGCACAGACAGTTAAACATCTGGTATTTTGGCCATGTTCCACAGCATCAAATTTTGATCTTAGTCTAGGGTTTTGGGTTTCTTATGGTGGCTTATCAGTTGTATATATACATATAAGTGATATCATGCTTTTGGCAGGGTACACTCCATGAATATTTGGGGCTGATGCTAGCTGTTCACAGTGCATTCTCAGACCGTTCCCATGCTTTATTAACTATACAAACACTTCTGTCAGATTTGTCTTCTTTGCATGCGAAGGCAAAAAAACTTGAAGCTGCATCCTCAAAGATATTTGGTGGTGACAAATCTAAAATTCGTCAATTAGAAGAATTGAAAGAAACAATAAGAATCACAGAAGATGCTAAAAGTTGTGCGCTAAAAGAGTATGAGCAGATTAAGGTACTATCTGCTGCTTTTCATGTAGGCTTCAGAAGTCAGTTATTTCTGCTAAGTTCTTCTTGCTGTTGATCACCGATTATTTGACATTTGTGACAATGTTTATCTATAATCAGCCAAATTCTTATATTTTCCTGTAAGTCTTCATTCAGTTAACAAACTTGAAGTTGTGATATAAATGTTGGGGACTGTATGGCATGCTTGAAGGAGAAAACTACCATATGGTTAGTTTAAATATCTACATTTTAAGAAATAAAAAGAGTTTCATGAAAGAACATCATGAAGGTAATAAAGGATGGCTCATCATAAAATTAGTTATGGGTACACAAATTGAATTATCAATATTCTATGCTTAAATATAGAGAAAATCAAGTTCATGTAAATCATAATCTCATTCTTTTCAAGTGCCACAAGTTTCCATATAGGATTTTTAATAGCCAGGTCTGGTTAGCCCACCAGTAGAATGAAGCCTGATTATTTACAACACGTTGCCAACCCAAAAATGATGTTCAACCATGTAGGACGCCGGTCATAACCAATAAGCTTTGCCCTAACTAATTGATCTGAATTTATGAATTCCTTTTTCATGTTTGTTCATGTCATGGTCTTTCTTGCTACTTCTGCTTTTGTTATTTCAGGTTTCTTCCTCCTCCTTCTAGACATCCAATTTAGTAATCTAATTTATCAGATGCTCAATAACAAAAATGCCAATCTCAAGGTTGAATGAATAAGGTGGAGGACTGCTTTATGACCACTCATAAGAAAAAGCTCAAACTATAAAACAAATGTTAAGGTGATGAATTTTTAAAAACTTGCAGTAACACTGGAGGTTGGTCGAAATGAATGGTCAATAAGGTTCACAAAGAAAATTCAAGACATTTTAAAGCATAACTTGATGGTATTCGTCTTGCATGTGCAGACCCTTTTTTATTGCTCAATGTTCTGGTCTATACAATATCCTAATTCCTACTGTTTACCTATAATTTTCTTCTCTTTATTTCATGAAATAGACGGACTATCTGCTGGAAGCACTTTTCTTGTCATTTACCCCACTTTAAAGCCTCTGTTTTTATCTCTCCATTCTTTCAAATAGCATATTTAGGGTAACAAAATTGGTAGCTGCTATATTTTAAAAGGGGACAGTGGTATATGGGTGGTCAAGGGACTCCATAGTGCACATGCATTATGTGGGCAGCATATATGGTTAGTATTTCCAGATTTTTTAAACAAATAAAATATATTAAAAACAATAATCATAGCAATACTCTCCATAGTTATAGCAATATTAATCATAATAATATCTAACAATGACTGGCTATTGCTTAGTGCTTAGTGTAGCAATTATAGTTGAATTAGTATATTGATCTTATTAATTTATTGTCAATGTCAAGAGCACAAAGAGAATTTTGGAATTGTCTGTCCCAATTGAGTTTCTAGGCCATGCATTTATAGAGGTAAAATATACATATAGAATATACAATCAGTCTGATTTATAGGGATTTTAAATCAGAAAAAAGGTTGATAAGGAATATACAATCAGGCTGATTTATAGGACTGATTTATAGGGATATTTACATCAAGCAATTGAGGGATATTTACATCAAGAAATCAAGGTTGATAAGAAATATACAATCAGGCTGATATAGGAATATTATTTTACAGTCTAAAATTAAGGAAACCGAATTTTCTTGACATCCTTGACACTCCCCCTCAAATTAATGGTGGTGAATTAAGCAGCAACAATTTGCTAGTAAGCAAATTGTTGCTGCAAGAAGAAAGAGCCTTGATAAATATATCAGCAATTTGATCTTTGGACGACAAATGGGGAAGTAAAATAAGTTTTTGATCATAAGCATCACAAATGTAATGACAATCAATTTCAATATGCTTAGTCCGCTCATGAAAAAATGGATTTTCAGCAATCTTAATTGCACTTATGTTGTCAGCATATAGAGGTGTAGGTGCAGATTGCGAGAACCCAAGTTCAGTAACCCATGCAACCATTCAATTTCAGAACATGCTAAAGACATTGCTCTGTACTTAGCTTCAGTAGAAGATTTCGAAATTCTATCTTTTTTCTTATACTTCCAAGAGATGAGATTTTGTCCCAAATAAACACACCAACCAGTTGTGGATTTATGAGTATTGGGGCAATCACCCCAATCAGCATCCACATAAGTAGTTAAAGTCAGTGATTTATAAAAAAAACCACAGTTCCAACAGCTTCATCCCAAAAGGTAGGAGGAACGGAAGTGTCAAGCAAAAGGGTATGGATAACATCTAAAATATGATGATGCTTTTGTGCAGCCATGCCATTTTGTTGTAGGGTGTGAGGACATGATTTTTGAGATAAAATACCTTTTTTTTGTAGAAAAATTTGAAATTCATTAGACGTATACTCTCCCCCTAAATTAGAATGCAAAATTTTGATTTGAGTTTCAAATTGATTTTCAATCATCAACACAAGTTTTGAAAACTAAAAAATCTTCTGATTTTTGGTGCAGTAAATAAACCCAAATGACTATAGTCGTCAACACATGTAACAAAATATTTATTTCCTAAACTTGAAATCATGGGAGTAGTCCAAATATCAGAATGTTCTAGGGCAAATGCTAAAGTGGAAATATGAGTACTATTTGAAAAAGGAAGACTTTTACTTTTACCAAGACAACACTAGAATAAAAAGATTCTTTTGGAGTAATTTTATTGCCAATAAATCCATAATGAAACATCATGGATAGTTTATTAAAATTTGAATGTTCGAATTTTCTATACCATAATGTCCATAATTTATTGGAGTCGTCTTTAGAAGAAGCAAAAAATACAGTATTATTATGAGATGCTTGAGTGAAAGTGAACACTCGTTCGTCTTTACGCCCCCTCCCAATCAACTTCTCAATTTCCAGCTCCTGTATCAACAACCAATGGGTGAGAATGAGATTTTACAATTATTCTCTACAAGTTGACCAACAGAGATTAAATTAATGGATAATTTGGGGACAAGAAATACATCATTGAGATTCGAAGATGTTGAATGAATATTACCAATTCTAGTAATGTTTAGATTAGAACCATATGCAATATCAACTTTAGAGAGACCATCATAAGAAGATAGAGTATAAAAATTAGTAGATGAAGAGGTTATATGGTGAGACACAGTAGAGTCAATATACTAAGATTTATTAGAACAGGTTATACATGAAATTCTTATAGTAGATAAGGCTGACTGAATCATCTCTTGGATTGATTCAGTAGTCATTGAGGAGGTGGCTATTACGGAAGACTGATTGTTAGTAGACACTTGATTAGATCAAGAACCTCTAGAATCACCAATGTGGGTATGGAATGCTCTGACATCTTTATTTTGGGATCATCGACGACATTCAGTGATGATATGCCCCTCTTATTTACAATAGCTACAGACCTTCTTACAATCCTTGGTAGTAATATATCCAAATTTCTTGCATGAGAAACATTGGACATTTTGAAGGTTACGTGGTTTAGATATACCATGAGTGACAAAGGCAACATCAGTCTCTTTTTGGTGCTCCTAATCAGTATGAGAAAGAATTCATTGTTCCTCTCGCAAAACTGCTTGAAAATAATTTTTTAAATTAGGCACCGATTTTCGATTCATCAAACTGGCGCGTACTGTCTCAAATTTGGGTCTAAGCTTCATGAGAAATTGGTCTTGCATATTATTTTCTTGTAATTTGCAGATAACAAAAAGAGTTGCCGGTGAGAGTTTCTCATATATAATGGAGTTGTATTCAAGCTACAGATTCATAAATCCTGAATAATATTCTTGGTGCCTTGAGTATATCCATTGATTTCCATGGCAAGATTGTATTTTCATGCAACATTGTCCTGATAATATATATTTTTCAATGAATTCCACATTGCTACAGCATTATTGTACATCCTCAAATTGATGCCTATTTGGGGTTCCACCGAGCTAATAATCGAGCTCATGATTTTCATATTATTTTTTCTCCATTGTTTTAGTACATCAATGTCTGAATCTTTTGGCTTTGATTCAGTGCCATTCATATATCCTTACAATTCTTGCCCCATAATAAAGCATCTCAAAGTAAATTCCCATAATGAGTAATTTTTTTCATTACAACAGACGGGAATAACTGTTGTTTTACTTTGTATATCCATCCTAATCATCAATATATGAAATAATAAAGCCAGTGCGCAAAATCACAAGTCCTAAATATTGTAGTGAAAATAAGAGAACTGATCTGCCTGAAATACGAGTTAGATTGCACAAACCAAAATAGAGACAAACTTAGAATAAGCAAGAGAAACCTTGCCGAAAGATTGAATCTAATCCAAAAGATCAAGAAAATTCCAAGAGAGAGCCAAGACTGTTGACGTGCTAAATCAAGATGAACAAACTAAATTTAGTTTCATAGCTACGAAAGGAACAGATCGAAATTGCCCCAAGAAATTGAGGCGCTGGGTTAACTGCTTCTGACACAGAACCAGAACAAGTTCTGCAATCAAGAAGAGCACAAGATATTCCTCTTTAATTTTTTTCACATCTATTGAATTGAAACCTCGCTCTGATACCATGTCAATGTCAAGAGCATAAAGAGAATTCTAGAATTGCCTGCCCCAATCGAGTTTTCAGTCCATGTATTTATAGAGGTAAAATACAAATATATAATATACAAGCAGGCTGATTTACAGGAAATTTACATTAGAAAATCCAGGCTGATAAGGAATATACAATCAGGCTGATTTACAGGGCTGATTTACAGGGCTGATTTATAGGGATATTTACATGGCAATTGAGGAATATTTATATCAGAAAATCAAGACTGATGAGGAATATACAATCAGGCTGATTTAGGAATATTATTGTACAGTCTAAAATCAAGGAAACCGAATTTTCTTGTCATCCTTGATATATACATGTGTCTGTTTAAGTAGAAACTAATATCAAACCCAATCATTTGTTTGAATCTGTATCATTTGCAAGTGCTTGTAGTGTTGTTAAAGGCCCTAGGCGTACCTAAGCACTAGGGGTTCTTGGAGCCTAGGCACAAAGTGCAAGGCGAAGGCGCATGCCTGAGAGAAGTCAGGCGCCAAAAATAGAAGAACATAGAACTAGCTATAAAAAAGAATTCCAGAAAGTAAAAACTAGCACCCTAGTATTAAAAAGTAAAAACAAAAATCGGTCTAACTATAGGCAAGAAGTTTAGCATGTAAAAACTAGCTTTAACCCAAAAACAATCAAATTAGTGTTTTCTAAATTTCTAATTGGCTAATCCTCATCATCATCATCAAGCAAACCAGCTTCATCATTTTTTTCTTATTTCTCTCCAATATCTTTCTCATATTCATCATCTGTCTCCTGCTCTAATTCATCTACAGACTGCACTTCTATTAGACTTTGATCTTTCTTATATACTATAACCGACCTTTCCTATTTCTTAAAAACTAAAAATCAATACTTGCTGGAATCTTGCGCCTTTTGGGTAATGATGCCTTTCTAATCTCTATTTACTATAATTGACCTTCTCCATGTACTATAATTGATTTTTTCTATTTCTTAGAAACTAAAAATTAATACTTGCTAGAATCTTGTATTTCTTGGGTGCCTCATTGTGCCTTTGAACAATGCAGAGGTGTGTGCTTGAGGCGCCAAGGTTGCGCTTGAGGGTTGTCACCTCGCCTAGGGGGTTCAAAGGTGACGGCCTTTGTGCCTAGTGCCTTTTGCGCCAAATGCGCCTTTAATAACATTGAGTGCTTGTATAAGAGTAATCTACATATGTGGTCACTCAAGCTAAACGAGCTACATATGTGATCTCTCACGACAAGTAGGATACAAATGCTGCTTCAAAATGCTAATCTTACTGCAAATGCATCCGCATAGTACTGAGTGAACCATCTTTTCAGCCAATATGTAGCTCAACTGCATATGCAACCGCATATGCAGCCTCATGAGTTGCATTTTAAAACCAAGTTATTGTCTGGCATTTCAGTTTTATTTGGGTTCATTTATTTCTGCCAATTTTATATTTGATGAATTTTGAGTTAGTTTTCTGATTTTAAGGCACTTATTCTCCAACATTTTCCTCTTTTGATGTTGTCTTTTGCAGTCAACACCTGATCATCCGATAATAACAGATAGCTGCACTTTCCTTTTGCATATCAGCAATACTTCTATTTGAGCAAAAAATAACAGTATTTTCCTGAATCGTTTGTGTGATCATATTAGCAAATTCTTAATCTATCAAGGGCCAACCCCCACCTTTTAGAGTTCAGGCTATTCAATTTAAACTAAAGTTTTCATAGATGAGAAGCTACTAAACCCTTTACTGATATTTCATGTGTTATTTCTTTTTCCGTGTGCACTGAGGTGTATATGTGTTAGCTTTTTCTTAGCGGGCAGCTAGTGCTCCCTGCGCAGTCTTTTAATTTTTCACTTTTTTCAGAAAAATTGGCAAAGACAAACCTTCTTTAATTAAGCTGATGAAAGATGACCCCACATGAACAGCGATAACTTTCTACAGCTTCATGTCTAGTGTTTTGAACTTGTTTTGTTACTACTAAGCAGTTGTGTAGCTATATCTTTTTAAATGTTTTCCATTGTCATACCATGTCTTCATTTCCTGTATTCGATATGAGACAGTTCATGACCATACTCACTTTAAGTATGTTTGAGTGGTTGGTTCTTCTTGTATCGCATGACTGTAGTCACTTCAGATTTGTTTAAGCGGTCGGTTCTTCTTGTATTGCAACCTTCTGACTTGTTGAGTATGTCCTCAGTTCTATAAATTAATTAGTTCTAGGAAATACTGGTGATCACATTGCAAAGGACTGAGGTGTTCCTTTCAGATAAGACATAGCTTTATGAAAACATTAATTGTGGAACAGTAGGCTGTTAACCAGGGTTCTGAGGCCATTCAGAAGGACCCAGGCACCAGCCACTGGAAGTGTGACATGTCATCCAATAGCTGTATCTGGTCTAAAAGGAGTCAGATGAATTTCTACTATCCATATTTGTAGGGATCTTGATTGTTATAGTACACATATTTACCTTTTAAGAATCATTCCTAGTGTTTCCATGAAAAGAAATCTTGCTTGCTTTCATAACATTCCTAACTTGCCATCATGTAGGGTGACTTTTGACTCCACGAACTAGAATCCTGTCAATATTATGGTTATTGTTCATATGCATATGCTCTGAAGTTTTTTTTTTTTTTTCCAATTATGTACCATATGAAGAAACCATATTTCTGCCTTTCTGGCAGTCCCATAGTCACATAAAGCTCAGTAAATTCTGATAGGTCATTTATGTTGATGATGGTGATCCGAAACCAATTCTTTCAGCAGCATCACCATATTGTCTTTATGAAATTAAAGTAAAAAGCAATAGCTTGCATTTATATTTCATGCTAAACATGGACTGCTAGATGGGCCATTTACTTGGTGGTGTAACTTATATGCATGTACATATAGTCTAGCTAATTCAAAAACTGCTGGCTCCCATACTCCATATTTTCTTTACCAAATGAAATATTTTTGGAAAGTGTCCCAGCAACCTCTGTTTTTATTTTTTGCACCTCGTCATTTCATCAGCAAATGTAGGATATGGAAATATTTAGAGAAAGTAATTCTACTTTGTATTTTACATCTTTATAGAAAATAATGATGGTGGACTGTATGAAATTCAGTAAAGTACATAAACAAAAATCACTGGCCTTTTTTTTTCCATGTTTTTAAAGACCAACTTTGTAAATGTTATGTTGCTAGTGTGTTGTGTTTTTTAATAATTATACAAAATGGATTCAGTGACATTGTATTTGTGTGGTGGTATCAAATGCAAGCACTCTGTACATAGCATTACGCTTATGGAATTTAGGGATGTAGATATCTTATTCAGTTATAACAATAATGCAGGAAAACAACAGAACTGAACTGGAGAGGCTAAATAGAGAAAGACATGATGATTTTGTGGCTATGCTGAAAGGGTTTATAATTAATCAGGTATGAATTAGTCGGTTTAGTGCTCTACAAGGTGCTAGTTTATTCAATAAAAGGCCTGTATTTTTTACCCATCTTATGAAGTATGCCGAGTTGTCTTTTGAGCTTGACTGTCATTGGAATGTGCATGTATTTTGGTAGATTTGAGTTAATTATTTAAGCAGATATTGATGTATGGAAAATTAGTCAGATTAGATAGGGCAATGCTTCAAGGATAAGGGATTTGCACCAACTTTTACTAAATGGATGTGGCATGCCTGCAGAGGTAATTTGAAGAAAGGTTTAGTGGTGCACTACTTGTACAGGCACTTGATTGTTTTGGGTGTAATGGATTGTTGGTATGATAGGCCAAGTCCTGTACCTATCTCCACCAGTTTTGTACATTATGGCTGGTATGGACTGATACTATCTGGTACTTAAATTTGAAGGCTAAAAAGAACTTTTAATAAAAGAGAATTCTAGCTTGCATTGGAAAGATTTGGGCATAGAGAGACATTTGCAATTTTGTTATGTCAACCATACCACATGGCCTTTAAAGAAGGGTTTGTCATCAATTTCAACATTTGTAAGAAAAAAGTCTTGGTACAATCTGTTATTTCATGGCTCTGAAGAGTGCGGGAATTTATTGGAGTATAGAGTTTTGAACCTTTTGAGTAAACAGGGCATCAGTTCAAAGAAGATTCTGCAAGTTGCTGGAGCTCATGGAATTATTAATATGGACGTTTGTGTGATCTTCTTGATGGCATACAAACCAGAATTGTCTTTTTCAAAAGAAATTTGGAATACATTTCTCAGTGTACAAGATTCTGTTATGTAGGTGAGGCTGAAAGCTCCTACTTCCGATGTTGAGGAAATATGAATTAAGGAAGAATATTTCCGACCATCTTAGGGAGATTTATGTAAACATGGTACAGAATCTACAAATAAATGATGCAGTACCAAGACATTAAGGAGGGCTCCAATCAAGAAAAAGTACTCATTATAGAAGAAAGTATATTAGAAACTTTAATTCCTCTGTCTTTCTATGTTTGCTCATTGATTTAAAAGAAAGCTGAAGATTCCATTTCTGGTATTGGGGCTTCTGGATTGAAAGTCTTTACATTGTGTTTGGGGAATCTTGTATATTATATGTTATTCTGTCTTGAACATTTTAATATCTTTAATGGTCGGATTTTTTTTTTTGTGCCTTCCCATTTGGGGCAGACGATATGGAGATCTAGCTTTGTTGAAAACAGAAAATTGTGGCTGAAAGGGATCTTTTGAGGATGTCCTAAAGATGGCAGCCTAGTCTAGGATTAGTGGTGTCTTTATTTCTCTAGCTACTGATAGTTAGATATTAATTAATAGAAAAAAATATTGAGAAAGCAATAAATGTATAAGAAGGAAATGGGCAAATGAGGGTGAAATTGCAACTTTATGTTTACACATGAATGATTTTAGAAGTGTAAAAGTTGAAAACCATTTGTTAGTTGTTTTAAACGTATGATAGGATATAAAGCATTTTGGACGAGGTGGTGGATAAATTTATCGCAGGTTTGCTTTACCGCGTCATGACTAATTGCTTATCCAAACTGTAAACAAAACCAGAAAATAAATTATTTATGTTCTAGAGCACATGCTTAGGAAAATATGGCCTTTTGTTTTGAACTGATATTTTACTCTTTGATGAATTTTTACATTAGGTTTCTTTATTTTTGGCCATTTATGTAGCATTGAAATTCATAAAAAAAGATCTAGGGGTCCATAACAAGGTTTCCATTGTGGCTGAGACTCAACCCAGATATTAGTTTCTATCTAGGATACTAACCTACCGATGAAATGTGGGCCTATATTTACTCGTCTGGTTCGAAATGATATTTCCTGATACATTGGCTGGTTCAGTATGAATAAATTGCCAAGACCTTTATCAAATGATATCTGTCCAAATATGGTCTTTAATTAAGGTTGGCTAGTCCTTGTGATCTGGAGGGACATTGGAAATCTTCAAGGGTAATTAAAGGAAAGGGGTGTGAGGCAAAGAGGGTTTCACAAAAGTTGGCAAGTCATTGTAATAGATTAATGGGAAGAGCACATTGGCTTTGAGAAGGTAACAATGAGAGCAAGCACCATTTTCCAAGCGGGTGGCTAAGATCATGTGGTTGGTGTTGGTCATGGTGACCAAGGGTGTGACAGCCATTGTTTTGCAAGGAGAGGGCCGATGGCAGGATGGATTTATGGTAGAAGGTGCCCGCGATGATGATGGAAGTTGATGATCCATCATGGCCTAGCAAGGGGAGCTGAGCGGAAGATTGATCTATGTAAGGCCTAAGATATAGTAATGGAGGATATGCTGCGGCCAAGTAGATAGTGGAACTTGGAGAAGAAGGGCAGAGAAGGGTGGGACAGGAGACAATCATATGATCTTTTAGTTGCCACTCACTAGCACTGAGTTAAGTGTATTAAAGGATATTGTTCAAAAATTTCCTACATTTGATCCTCATATGTTGGCCATGATATCCTCTAATCTTGGCTCTTCAAAACAATGCTTGAACTCCCATCACATTTGAGGTTAACCACCATCTTGCTCTTTGTCATGCTCTTGACCCGAGATCGTGAGTCTAGGGATCATGGCAAAGCATGCAAAGCATTCCAAACACGATATCAATGTATCACAAAGGAATTCATAGTAGATTAAATCCAAAATTTACTTAACTAAATCAATTTTAATCTTTCACAAAATTTTAATAATATTCAGAAGATCTTATGTCAATTAAACTTCAAATAATAATCATATAAAACATATCAAGTTAATGTCTAAACTCGGTTGATACTTGTGACTCTCGCTTCTAAACTCATTCCCAAAGCAGTATCCATGTTCGCAATTAAGAATCTGAATCTGAAAAGAAAGTAAAGATACGGAGCTCAATGGTCTAGTAAGTAATGAATATCTCAATTAGATATCTCAGACATTATTGTTGCTGCTCCTCTTCGATCGGGGGTGACGTGATGCAGGCGACACGATGAGGTGACCATTAGGCTAGAGCGGGGGGTGTCGGATTTGGTTTTTGGATATCTATAAGGAAAGTCTGCACATCGGGGGAATCGATGGAGCATTCTCCAACGGAGGACCCTCTGACGGTTAAGTCAGTATTGGAGTCGGAGATGGAGAACAGGAGATTAGCAGCGAGAGCCAGAGTATGGGAAAGAGAGAGAGAGGAACCCCTTGTGTGTTGATTCGGGCCCCCCTTTTATGAGGGGAGGCCTGTCAGGTGTCAGGTCGCTGCTTGTCGGAGAAGTGGCCATCAGAAGGCCAGAGTAGTGAGTGTCAGCCGGTCCTAACAGGATCATCTGCGAGTGGAAAAAGGTTGCCAATGCTGTTGTTCGATAGGCTGGGACGTTCCGCACATTAGAGACCCTTCGAAGCTTTAGTGGGACTCGCTAAGGATTGGGGTGGAGATCGAGTAAAGTCGACGGTCGCCCGATGATGTGGATCTCATCGAGCTGCCGACCTTGCTTGGGTGATTGGACTGGGACCGAAGCCTGTGGTGCTATATGGGCTGTGCAGTCTAGGTGGCTAGGTTGGGGTGCCACATGCTTGCCACGTCTTTGTGTATCAGACACATCATCAGGCCGATAAAATATGGCTCAACACTTGCCCCCCACTCCAATTTAGGGCACTCGTGCTGGGGAGTAGTTCGTTGGTTGGACCATGGGATGATGTGCCGTAGCAGAGTTCTTGTCGGCACTGAGCTGGCTTCTTCTATCTTGAATCATATCGAGGTGACCTTGGATCTAGTTGAAGGTTTTTTTGATGATATCTGGATCGTTGGAAGTACTCCTGGGCCTCGATTTGTTGGTTTTCGAGGGTCTTCCTTTGCAGGCTGCTGTTGCTTTGATCGGGGTCTGCTCGATCCGATGACTTTCGGAGGGCGAGCTCGAGGTCTCCTTAAGATAAGCTCGGGAAGCTTCGATGGCAGGCTTTGTCTTAGTCAAGGTTGACTGGCAGGTTCGCTCATCGAGAACCCAAGTGTTCGTCCATAGGGCGCGTCGAGACCTCATCCACCATTATGGCATACGAGATTTTCTAGGGAAGATGTCCCAAGACAATCCTTGATTGCCGGGTGGTGGATTGAAGGGAGTCTCAAAGCATCCTGTCGGATGCTCTTTGGTAATGGGAGTGTGCAGTTAATGACTGCGGCAATCGGTGTCTTGGAGTTGGGCATGTGACGTGACCCGATTGCTGAACAGTTGGGCGTGTGCCACTTGAAACTTGTATAAATAGGGTGCTGCCGTTCGCGGTGGATGCATCCGCCAAAAAGTTTTCAATCTTTGCTTTGACAACTTGTTGTAATGGAGCTATCGTTGCGGTCTGTGAAGGAAGCCGTGAAGAAGATGGTGGTGAAGGAGAGGCCTCCGCCCAAGAAGCAGAGGGCCGTGTTGCCTGGGCTGCCGCTAGTTCCTTCGAGGGCCCCCGATGAGAGGTCCACTTCCGGCAGGATGGCCTATTGGGGGACCTCCACTGGGGCCTTCGAGGAGGCATGGCTCTGCTGTATTGCGGAGTATAAGGCCTCCGAGGCCTTTAAGGGGGAACTCTTGGATGCCTTTGCCGCTGGCTTCATCTAGGGGTTCGAAGATTGCAAGGCCCAGCTGAAGCAGATGGTGCTGAAGCTGGACCTACGCTGCCTCCATCCTGAGAACAGCGACGAGAAGGTCGCGGCATTTTCTTCGGATGAGGATTAGGCCCTCGTTTCTTTTGTTTCTGTTATTTCCTCTTATTTTTCTCCTTTTCTGGTTTTGTAAGGTGCCTCTCTGGTACTATTTTGTAATCATTAAATGAAATGAAAGAAGAGTTATTTTTTGTATGTACCTCTCTCGTGGATGTGTTCTCCTTTGTGATTGTTGTTTTCTCCGAAGCTTTCAGTGCAACACGACCTCGGGGTCGTCGAGTTGCTGTCCTCAGGAAACATTCGATTTCTGTCGTTGGGGGTTCCTATAGATTAGTTAGGTCCCTTTAGAAAATTGTAACTTGTCTTTGGGTTGTCGTTGGGAGACTCCATCGGTGGGGGTCCCATCTCAACTCTGGATGACCTCCCATTTTTTGGAACCATGCCGACCTGCGTTCTGAGTTCTCGACATCTTGATCAGGGTGCCTTCGAGGGTTCGATTGATCGATCCATTCGCTGATGTTCATGCTAGAACCCGAACACTATTCACGCTGTTCGGAACAGCATTGAGCATTTTTTTTTCTATTCTCTTGGGGGGATTCGTGTTGGAATTGGGTCTTCTCCCAAGGACCAAGTGTTGATGAGCCGTACTCTTCGGACATTGGATGCTTGACGCATGCTTGCAGATGGTGATGCATTGAAAGGGATGTGTGATATCCTATCTTTGACGGCACGATTGTCGGTCCTCTCCCCTGGTGATACGTGTCTTGTATTAATGGGGTTGTTGGAGGTGTTAGAGGTGGTTCTTCTATAAATGGACTTGTAGCCAAAATCGTCTGGTTTTACTTTCGGAATGTCGCCTTTTTGGTCGTTGGGGTGCCGTCATTGTTTGTTCGTGCTGAGTGCAGTCCTCTTGTGTCCCGGTGTTTATCTCGAAGTTTGCCTTGAAGGAGAGCGTTGGAGGAGAAAGCATCGGGCGGTGTCTTGTTTTGGTTTGGGAGGTGTTGAAAATTTTCACCGAAACGTGACGGTGGCCACTGGAGAGGCTCTTGGCATCATTCCTTGGGAGGGTTCCAATCTCTCTGGGGAGACTCTAGAGCAGTCCACGCCTTTTCTCCTTGTCATTGCTTGCGGCGGCCGTCGGGGTTGGCTTAGGATGTCACTCCACGGGACGTCCTTGGTTTGCTCCTGGAGTCGCCTGGCCCTCTCCAGTGGTAGCATTGTCTTTCGTCTCTTTGGAGAAGTGTGTCGTGAAGGCGAGCATGCTGTGACGGGTTGTGAGACTGACATTGTTAAGTCTCGCAATTTTCGTGATGCCGATCTGATGGGGAGCTTCGGCAGTGGCAGGGCTCATTCCTCTTTCTTCGTAACGAACTTCGTCTGGTTGAAGTCGTCTTGTAATGAGATCTTTTTCCTTAATAGAATGCTCATTCTATTGCTTGTATCTTTTGCGATCGCCTGATGTTACTGAGAAATTTCGATCTGGGATGTCATCCGAATTTGCTTGAAGCCACTTCCGACCATTGGGAGGTCGCACGAGGCTTCTCACGGTCTTTGGTTTTGTCCCAGTGATGGAGAATCAGATTCGGTGTGGCCAGCTGCCGTTTGAAGTCATCGACATGTAGGCTCCGGGTCTGGTTATCCCCTTTAGGCGATCTGGTGTTTTCCCGATCATGGTTCTCATAGTGTGCTTGGCCGTCCAAGTCAGTTCAGGAGCAGTGTTTTCTGGTCGGGAGTTATCGGCTTCGACACGGGCATTGTGGCGGTCTGATACTCGCAGCCCATGCGATG
This sequence comes from Elaeis guineensis, assembly GCF_000442705.2. Taxonomy (NCBI): domain Eukaryota; kingdom Viridiplantae; phylum Streptophyta; class Magnoliopsida; order Arecales; family Arecaceae; genus Elaeis; species Elaeis guineensis. Next base: position 42,053,026 of record NC_026002.2, read on the forward strand.
TTGTCTGATCCTGATCTCCCGCTCCGATGACTTGGGATCGATGTTTGGCTTCGTCCCATTTGTTTATGCGGTCTTTCGCCAAGGCGGTGTGGAGGATTCTTCCTCCTATATTTGGGGGTGATCTTCTCCTTCGTCGGGAGCTCTATGATCGTCGCTGCGGGGCTCTCTTTGTCGCCGTTCTTCCATCCATCCCCTTCCTGGTGATTTTCTTTTGCCTCCCTCGGCCCGAGCGTGCCTTCGAGCTCGGGTTAAGAGGTCGGCTTGATCTTTCAGGAAGTTTTCAATGGGGGAGGAAACTAGGCACTCGTATTTAAGTCCTCGTCGTCCTGTTGTTATGGCGACGGACTTGTCAAGATGTGGGACCTCGGGCGTGGTTGTGTTAAGATGCACCACACCGTCGCTTGATATCTCACCTTCTCTCTATCACGTGGAGAAGGGGCATCGTCGATCTTTGGTCACCATAGCAGATCGTCGAAGTGTGTGGCGATTATGGTCTCACCCAGGCTTCATAGACATCTAGGATGTCAATTGCATCATGATTGATGACTTGCTCTGTGGTCTTTTCAGTGTACCCCGAGCTTTTGGAAAAGTCTTTCGAAAAGCTGCTTCGCGGATTCCCAAGGCACCATGCTTTTATTGCCGCATGCCTTGGAAATGAAGGCTTTGCAAGGACGTAGGATCCGGATTCTTGGTCGGTGATCGAGGCAGTCTTTATGATCATTCACTGGCCGACACTTGTCGCCGACCAACAGGGGTTGCTGAGTGTTGTTTGACTCTGGCCTTTTTATAAAGGGGACCTACCACTGTCCTGGGATGAAATCTATTTGTAGCCCTTCATGGCATGATGGTGCCATTCATCTTGCCATTGGCGAGTAGTAGATGTCTTTTTCATAGGTGGGAAAGTCCGTCTTCCTGATTGGGGCTATTTGTTCCTCTGGTCGGGCTGTCACCAGCCGTTCAGGGGAAGTACATCGCTACACGGATCTTGGCTTGGCATGGGAGGTATTGAAAATTGCCATCTCGCCGTTGGAGAACTCGGACCTGCGGCCTTGGGGGATTTCTCCTGTGCAGCATCCAAAGGAGGGGTCTTCAGCCTTTCGATGGGGCACCTCCTTGCTGAGATGGCTTCAATGACAGTTTTTGGTGGGGCATCCATGGAGTACATGCTCCCGAATAGGATGGCCACCTGGCTATCGATACATCCTTCGAGGAGACCATGACTTTCATCAGTGAGAGGATCCTCGCATAGGGACCCTCAGTGGCCTTTTGGCGCTGCTCGGACCAACTGGTGTGGCTCGTTGGCGAAGTTGTTGGTGTTGCTCCTCTTTGTGATTTTTTTTAATTATCATTTTTGTAACAGAAATCTGGTCTGTAAGGAATAAAATTTCTCCATTTATTTCTTTCACTTCGTTGCATGCCTTCTTTTCGACTTCTACATCGTCGCTGTCGTTGTGCTTCATCCAGCGCCTAGAAGGTTTCCAGCTCATCTATTCGCGGGTGGCTTACTCATACGTAGGCCTAGGATGACATCATCTCATTACGATGATGCACTTTTTCGATTTGCCCACTGATGAGCTGGGATATCGAGTGAGTCAGTGGCGATCTCCACGGTCGACGATGTTCTGGCTTCACTTGCTTGCGGGCAAGGACAGCGTCAGATCGATGTTGGAGACGATCCTTGCGGTCGATGATGCTCTTGCTCCACTTGTCTTGGGGGCAAGAAAGGGCATCGGACCGATGTTGGAGGCGATCCTCACTGTCGACGATTCTCTCGCTCTTCTTGCCCTAGGGCAAGGAGGGGCATCGAATCGATATTGGAGGCGATCCTCGCGGTCGACGAAGCTCTCGCCCCACTTGTCTTGGGGTAAGGAGGGGCATCGGACTCGTGTTGGAGACGATCCTCGTGGTTGACGATGCTCCCACTCCACTTGCCTTGGGGCAAGGAGGGGCATCGGATCGACGTCGGCTTCAATCTGGCGTGGTCGTTGGGGCATCGACGTGGGCCTTGAGACTCGGATGCCTCTTGCAGTTAGGAGGATTTCGCTCTGGCAGAAAATGTGTGTTGTGTGCTCCCACGCACATCCTTGCCTGCCTAGTAGTTTCGCTTCTCCGTTCGGCACGTCATTCCACCTGTCATGGTCTTCTCAGTTATCCGAGAGATTAGCAGATGTGTTGTGGGGTTCGACTTTGGCATTTTGAATTGATTTGAGGTTCGGCTTACTCGAAGTTTCTTGAGAGAGTGGAGGCTGGGTCTTGGGGTTGAGGCTATCTTTCTGCTGACGAGTAGCTCCCTGGAACCCACCGATCTGGCTTCCTAGTTGCTGGACGTTCCTCTCGAGCCTGCTCTCACGTCGGGAGTAGTGTTGGCGTATGAAGGTCGTTGGGGTGGAGTCCTCCCTAGGGGACTCCAATGATTGGTCTTGCTGATGGCAGTTGCTGGCGTGGAGTCCGAGCTTCATCCGTGAGCCTCCGTGCTCACTCGACTTGCTCTGCTTAGGTTCGACAACCCCGCTAGAAGGGAGTCGCTAGTGGAACTTGTGTTCTCTTTGCACCGTGGGGCCGCAGCTGCTGTGCAGCAGTCACGAGCATTAGGATTTGTTCCATCAGAGCAGTGAAGAGGTCCGGACGGACGATAGTAGGCTATCGAGGAACTTGCTGTCTGGCCTTCCATCCATTTGGAGTCGCTACATGGCAAGGACCGCTAGCGCGATGTGATATGGTTCCGTCATCGGACTCTTGCTGCTTCCTTATAGAGAATGGGATGCCCCTCCTAGCATCAATCTATTGCTGCTCTTCGATCGAGGGTGACGTGATGCGGGCGACGTGATGAGGCGACCGTCAGGTTGGAGCGGGGGGCGTCGGATTTGGTCTTCGAGTACTTGCAGGGAAAGTCCGCACGTCGGAGGAACCGATGGGGGATTCTTCGATGGGAGACCCTTTGACGGTCAAGTCAGTATCGAAGTCGGAGAGGGAGAACAGTAGGAGGTTGGCGGCGAGAGCCCGAGTATAGGAAAGAGAGAGAGGAACCCCTATGTGTTGATTCGGGCCCCTTTTTTATGAGGGGAGGCCTGTCGATTGTAAGGTCGCCGCTCGTCGGAGAAGTGGCCATCAGAAGGTTAGAGTAGTGGGTGTTAGCCGATCCTGACAAAAGATCAGCCATCCCATCCGCAAGCGAGAAAAGGCTGCCAACCCTGTTGTTTGTTAGGCCGGGATGTTCTGCACGCCAGAGACCCTTCGGAGCTTCGGTGGGACTCGCCAAGGGCTGGGGTGAAGGCCGAGTAAAGTCGACAGCCGCCCGATGATGTGGATCTTATCGAGCTGCTGATCTTGCTCGGGTGATTGGACCGGGACAAAAGCTTGTGGTGCTGCCGAAGGGGCCTTGCACCGCTACACGGGCTGTGCGGTCTAGTGGCTAGGTCGTGGTGCCTGTGCTTGCCACGTCTTTGTGTATTAGACACGTCATCGAGCCGACAAAATATAGCCCAACAATTATCATGAGATATAATGTTCGAAAATAATACCATGAATAAACATAAGAACATAGTTTATACTTAAATAAATTAAATATTTTTAAATATCCATATATATACAGAATCATATATCCGATTCGAAACATATAACAGCCTTAACTATGGTCACATTTATCACTGTGGCAGGGCCAAAATAGAAATAATGAGCTCAGACAAAGTACCAATGCATAACCCCCATTAGTAGGGTTCAGAATCTAATGCACAACCTTTATTGGCAGGGTTTAGAATCCAATGTACAATTCCAATGGGCAGGGTCTAGAGTCCAATGCATAATCTCCATTGGTAGCGTCCAAAGTCCAATGCACAATTTCTATTGGTAAGGTCCAAAGTACCGATGCATAATCTCCATTAGCAGAGTCTAGAATATAGTTAGGCTGAGAGCACAAATCCAATCTGTATCAAACCACTTTTGCAAGATAACATATATATCATAATTCCATGTATATTCTATAATAAACCCATAAACCATAATGTTCTAGAATCTCAACTTGAAAATCACTTTTCGTTCAAAATATAGTTTCTTAAATCTTGCATAATTTTAGAGATTAATTATTCACTTTTCAAATAAATTATGAGATATCTCGAGAAGATGGTTCATTACTTGCCTCTGTAGAATATTGTACAAATGAATTCAATCAATCTTGAAAGCATCCTTTAGAGCTTATTATTTAAAATATATTTTTCTATCAGTCTTAAGCCACAACTAATAAAAATCCTGTAAGTTTCGATACCATCATAAGGTTAACAAAAGAGGTAGCGTCTAACTTCCCAGTCGGTCCAACCAAAAATTTTTTTTTTGATGATAGTTAGAATAGAAAATAGATGATTCAATAGAGATCAAGGGTGGTTAGATCAGTAGTGTCCAACAAGAGTCAAAGTAGAGGTCGGTACACCGATTGACAGTCAGAGATCAATTTGATCAAATAGCTTCATTAATTCGGATCACTTAAAGTATAATGATTCAATAGAGATCAATAAGGATCAGATCTAGTGATGTTTTATAAAGGGTCGAATGGTGTGAACATGTTGTTCGACTGACAGATCGATTCCAAATCCCCTAGAAAATCAATTTGGATTCAAAGCAATAGACCAGATTCACTGGATTCATAAATTACGTAGATAGAGAATATTAGAGGAGAAATTAACAAGATGGAATATGACTAATCAGATGGCATTGCCTGACAACTCGATCGATCTAATCAAGATGATTCAATCAAATCATGATTGAATTAGTGCATGGATAGTTCAATAAAGATCAAAGATAATCGAATCTAATGGTATCCAGATCTGGCCAAGGTGGGCGTCATCATGTTGCTTGGCAATCGAGGATCAAGACTTTTTGCTAAGGTCAAATTAGAATCATTAAAAGAAAATCCTTCATTGGCTAATCTTAGAGAGAAAACTCCATAAAGAAAAATTTGAGAAAGAATCTGTAGAGAGTGAATTTTCTAGAGAGAGAAAGTGGGGTTGCAGGCTAAGAGAGAAGGGAGAGAGGAAGAGAGAGAAACTCTCTTTTTCTTTTTCTCTTTTTTTCTTCTTCATTATTTTTTTAACGGAACAGGGGACTCTTTATCCCTTTGTTTTCGAGGCAGGGGAGATCCCCCCTATTGACGGCACCCACGATTGAAAGGGGAGACCACGATGAGACAGCCAAGGGTCGTTGGTCTGGCGATCAATGGCGATAATCAACATCGGAAATTAAGGACAATCCATGGAAGAAAAAAGGGGAAATACAATCAGATTTCTCAGGAAAAATTTCGGCACTAATCGGCTAAAATTCAAGCTTTAGCAACTATGGGAGATTGAGGGGAAGATGATTAGAAGGATTTACCTAATCTTCGAAAGAAATTGATTCGATTTCCAGAGGCTGAAGTAAAATTAAGCTGTTAGTGTACCAAGAAATCAGAGAAAAGCATAGCGAATGGCGACCAATGTCCGATGAGGAGGAATCAAGGGAGTTGAGGCCTTTAAATAGACCTTTATGGAAGAATTAGAGATCAATTTTAATTCAGATTTTCGAGTGATTTTGGATCTCCCGATCAGAAAAGAACTTCAGGAGTTCTCCATGTATTTTCCTGCTTCCCCACTATAACTTTAGTTTCCCAGCACGTGTAGAGCACGTGTTGGCCTTAGGAACCCCCTTTTTGTTAAGGCTTTAAAAGTTGTGCTAGATATTTTATTCTTCCCTTCTAAAAAGAAACTTGGTCTTTGAAATTTTTCTTGCTTGTACTTTCAAAAGTTAGGATTCATGGCCCTAATTTCATCTTCGAACTTTTCATTATTTTAATTCTCAATGCAATTTCATCATTAAATCATTTCATAAGAGAAAAGTCAATATCTCAAGAGTTAATCTGAATCAGAACCATTCATTTCTTATTATCAAAATCAATATATTATTTCCAAATAAGGATATCAAGTTTCTCGCGAAAACATCAATTGCTTTTGACTTTATCGGTCTATCACAAGATCATAAACAAACTTTAATATGCTTTTAGATAAACATTTGAGTGTAAAACTTAAGATCGATAAACCATCTCATATCCTTTCTAACAGATAGAGAAGCATAAACTTCAGTTCTAGAAGAAAAGAAATCCACCTATATATATTTCAACTCCAAGATCAACAATCGATGGTCCGCTAACCCAAACATAAGATGTGAAAAATTTTTCTTAGCATGGTACATAGAGGACCTACTTGTGAAAATCACATAACGACATCCCAAAATCATTTGAAATAAAAAATATTATCCTTTCCATTACCAATGAATTTCTCTATAGAGACAATCAAATCAAATCATCTATCATGAGCTTTTTGACTTAAAGAATCAATATTGCCGACTAGCTCAAAGTAATTCATATCACTATTCTTCCACTGTGCACTCTGATTTAAACCATCAAAATTTTTTAGATTCATAAAATAATTTTGCCCAAAATATTACTCTATACTATAAATAGAAAATATCTAAAATTTTAAATTTCAATTTAAGTCAAAAATGAACTTTTGATTCTCATCCCTTTTATTTGGAACTCAACCATCTTGATTAACCCTCGAGTCCAATAATACATTCAAAACTATTATATAGGTTTATTATAATCTAATATGAATTAAATCTTAATTTCCATATCAATTCAATTAGATAATTTCAAATCAAAATCCTATAAATAAATCAATAAGAAAAATCTTCTGATGTTTTACCAAGTTAGGATTTAAACCAAAATATATAAGTAAAACTGACTCAATCATCTCTTTTAAAATTTCTTCCATCGAGATCTTTAACATCCATCAAAATCCTTCCATACTAATCATGCAAGACCTTGATAATATATTTTATCAAGGACCTCGATAACAAGGGCAAAAGAACTCCAAGTCAGTTCATAAATTGAAATTTTTGATTACAATTTCACATATCTCATAATCCTCGAATAAATATAAATATAATCTTTTATCTTAATTTAGAGATAGCAACCAAGGATTTCATTAGCAACCTCACCAATAATGGTAGAAAATTTTTCGATCAACTTAGATATATAATCTTTGAATTGAAATTTCATAAATATCATATAGTTTTCAATAGATATAAATAAGATCTATTATTTGGATCCAAAGATAGTAATTAAAAATTCTACCACAATAAATATTCTATAAGCTCATAATCAATTTCTTAAATAAGAAATAGACTTCTTTGCAATCTCCCCATTGTATTTATATTTCTACAAGCAAGCTTCATACATGATCCACACTCCCATACAAACCTCAAAAAATATTCTAATTAAATATGATAAAAATCTTTCTTAGCCAACATTAAACAAATTTTGTTGAACAAATCTTTACTTTGCCATTAAATAAGTAATTTCAAAATCAAGAGCAACATCATGGTATTCTTCTATATCAAAGTTGAGCTTGCAATTCACTCAAACTATTAAAGATCCAATTAATAATCACAATACACAATAAAATTTTATTATCAATCATTTTGCAATTATTTTAGATCAAAATCTAACTAACCATAACATGATTCATAGATTGTCCATCATGTATCAAGTCTTATGAATCGTTATTCCTAAGCGATCTTTTCATTCATAATTACAAGGTTTAGTCAAAAATTATGAAGACAATTTATACTGCAATCATTATAGATGTATACCTTGATGTTCCTAATATCTACCTACCTACACGTATCCTATTTCTGATTCTATATTATAATTTATCTACGTATGCTTTGATACTATATTAATTATCACTCTCCTGACTTGAGATCGCAAGTTTATGGGTCATGGCAATCACCGCATACTCGCGGAGAATTATTTCTGCAAGTATGCAAGGCATTCCAAATATAATATCAATATATCACAGTGGAATTTATAGTAAATTAAATCCAAAATTTAATTAACTAAATTGATTCTAACCTCTCACAAAATTTCAACAATATCCAGAAGATCCTACATCAATTAAACCTCAAATAATAATCCTATAAAACATAATAATAAGTCTATATTTAAACTCGGTTGATACTTCCAACTCTCGTTTCTAAACTCACAAAGCAATATCCATGTTCGCAATTAAGAATTTGAATCTGAAAAAAAATAGCGATAATGAGCTCGATAGCCCAATAAATAATGAATATCTTAACTAGATATTTTAGACATTATCATAAGATATAATGTTTGAAAACAATGCCATACAAAATCATATATCCGATTTGAAACAAAATACATATAACTCAACGGCCTTAACTACGATCATATTTATTCCTGTAGCAGGGTCAGAACAGAAATAGTGAGCTCAAACAGAGTACCAATATGTAATCCTCATCGATAGGGTCCAGAATCCAATGTACAACCTTCATTGGTAAGGTTTAGAATCCAATACACAATTCTCATCGGTAGGATCCAGAGTATCAATGCATAACCCCTATTAGTAAGATCCGAACATAGTTAGGCTAAGAGCACAAATTTGATCCGTTTTAGAGCACTTTTGTAAGATAACATTCTATAATAAATCCATAAATCATAATATTTTAGAATCTCAACTTGAAAATCACTTTCCATTCAGAATATAGTTTCTTAAATCATGCATGATTTCAGAGACTAATTATTTACTTTTCAAATAACTTATGAAATATCTCGAGAAGATAGTTCATTACTTACCTCTTTAGAATATTGTACGAATGGATTCAATCAATTTTGAAAGCATCTTTCAGAGCATATTATTCAAAATATATTCTTCTATCAATTATACACCATAACTAATAAAAATCCTATAAGTTTCGACACCGTCATAAGGTTAACAAAAATGGTAACATCCAATGTCCCTATCGGTCCATTCAAGATAATTTTATTTGATCATGATTAGAATAGAAAATAGATGATTCAATAGAGATTAAGGGTAATTAGATCAGTAGTATCTAACATAAGTCAAAGTGGAGGTCGGTACACCGATTGATAGTCAGGGTTCAATTTGATCAAGTAGCTTTATCATTCTGGATCATTTAAAATATAATGATTTAACAGAGATCAAGAAAGATCAGATCGTACGATACTTGATAAAGGCTCAGATGGTGTGAATATGTTGTCCGACTAACAGATCGGTTCAAAACCCCCTAGGAATCAACTTGGATTCAAAGCAGTAGATTAGATTCATTGGGTTCATAAATCATGTAGAGAAAGAATATCAGAGGAGAGAAATTAACAAGATGAAATAGGCCTAATTAGATGACGTTGTCCGATAACCCGGTCGATCTAATCAAGGTGATTTAATCAAATCATGGTTGTATTAGTATATAGATAATTCAATAAAAATCAAAGATAATTGAATCTGATGGTATCCGAGTTTGGCCAAGATGGATTCAGGCATGCTGCTCGGTGACCACGGATCAAGATTCTCTTTGTCAAGGTCAAACCAGAATCATTGAAAGAAAATCCTTCACTGACTAATCTTAGAGAGAGAACCTATAGAGAGAATAATTTTATAGAGAAAATTCATAGAGTAGAGATAAATTAGAGAGAGAAAGTGAAACCTTTTAGGAAGAGAAAGTGGGACTACAGTCTAAGAGAGAAGGGAGAGAGGAAGAGAGAGAAACTCTCTCTCCTTTTATTTTTCTTTTTCTCTTTTTCCTTTTTTTTCTTCTTCTTTTTCGTTTCTTTAATGGAACAAGGGACTCTTTATCCCCTTGTTTCCAAGGTGGGGGAGGTTCCCCAGCCAGTGGCACCCACAGCCAAAAGGGAAGACCACAACGAGACAGCCAAGGGTCGTCAGTCCGACGATCAACAGTGACAATCAATGCCGGAAATTAAGGAAATCCATGAAAAAAAAATAGGGAAATACAATTCGATTTCTCAAGAAAAATTCTGGCATTAATCGGCTAAAATCCAAGCTTTAGCAACTATAGGAGATTGAGGGGAAGATGATTAGAGGGATTTACCTGATCTTTGATGGAAATTGATTCGATTTTTGGTGGCCAAAGTAAAATTAAGCTGTCGGTATTCAAGAAGAAATCAGAGAAAAGGACAGTGAACGGTGACCAATCTCTGGAGAGGAAGAATCAAGGGAGTTGAGGCCTTTAAATAGACCTCTATGGAAGAATTAGAGATTGATTTTAATTCTGATTTTCGAGTGGTTTTGGGTGTCCCAATCGGAAAAGAACTCCTTCGGGAGTTTCTGTGTATTTTCTTGCTTCCTCACCGTAACTCTCTGCACATGCTGGCCTTAGGAACCCCCCTTTTTTTGTTAATGCTTTAAAAGTCATGCTGGGTATTACACTTTATCTCTTTATTGCGCCCCACTGAAATGACTGAGATATTGGAATTTCCAAACCTTGATTTACAATGAGATGATATGTTCTCTATAATTTAATTAGTTTGATGAGATAGGGATTTGACAGAAATTTTTTAATACAAGTTTCTACTTGGAAAGAGTACTTGGTGGCTCCTAGAACCTTGGCACTTGCAAAAAGATTTTCCTTTTTTCCTTTCAGTGCCTTCTTGCAACTACGTTGGGATCCTTAAACTTGTATGAGGCATAGCAATGAAATTTTGCTATGGAAGACCAACTTAGTGATCACTGTGGTGGGGAAAAATGATATTGGGGATTGGAGTATTGAACTTGACAAAATATTGGGTTGTTAACAGCATAACCATTAAAATGCCTTTATCTAGTAAAAGTTAAGTATTTGTAAATAAATTATAAATTGTGGTTTCTGACAAGTAGTTTATTTCAGTATAACAGCAAAAGATGGAAATTTTTAATGGCGAAGTTGAGCAAGAGAAACATCAAGAACAGGAAGAAGAAAAGAAAAAGAATGAAGAAAGGATGCTAAAGGAACCGTGATTCACTCTCGCAGTTAGTCACTGCTGTTGATAGGATAAAATTTAATGCACCCACAAATTTCCATATAAGAACAAACTTAGGAATGCGGTGGAACACAACTGGTCACCTGCTTTTGCTGTTTTGCAAGTAAAACGAAGGAAATTTTTCAATAATCGAGATGGTTGATAATCTGCAAAGTAACGTCATGGTGTTATGCATCTTAAATCTGCCAGGGTTGCAGTGTGGCTACCTCATTTGATCTCATGGGAATATGGAGCACTTTAGTCACCTTCACTTGGCATGGTGGGGTGCTTGGTGGTATGCTCTTTCTGGGGTTTGGGTTCCTTGAGAAAATGATGGAATCAGAAGGCAGGGAAAGAAGATGCTTATATACTGACGGTAGTGTTAAATTTGCTCTTTCTGGGCTTTGATACACATTAAACAATACATCATCAGAAGATAGAAGAAGATGTTTATAGAACATAATTGCTGTTCGAGTAAAAAGACTAGATGCATATTTATTGTAGAAATTGATTCTAGGCATAAGGTTTTCTTGCCTAGAATGTAATGATTTCCTATTCCACTCAGATGCTATTCTAACCCAGCTTCTTCTTCTTCTTCTTCTTTTCTTTTTTCCTGTCTTTAATGTCTTGTAATCTGCCTGATGAAAGAATGGTATCTGTTGCATGATTTCGTGTTCCACTCAGATGCTATTCAAACCCAGATTCGTCTTCTTTTTTTTTTCCCCCTAAATTTCTTGTAATATAAATCCACCATCGAAATCTGACAGATGAAAGGATGGTATTTTTTGCACCTGTCATCTGCACCAATTTTTAGCTTATAGAAATTGAAACCAAGCGACTTCTTTTCTAATTCCAGGAAATCGGGAAGTCATGCCCTTCTATTATATAACTTGGGGAGTTCTCTCAGTGTAATACATTGCAAGAACAAGGCAATCTGTCTTTATCTCAATATGGGATCTTAGAGAACACCATATCGCACCAGCCTAAGCATTAAAGCATCACGATGCTTTTGCACATGGTGTCAGTTGACAATTTGTTTCCACCCATTGTTCTGTCGGCTATGTCCCCCTTGGCTCATAGACAAATTTATTTATTTTTCCTTTTCCTCAAGAAGTAAAAACTTTTATCGTCTGTCAGCTATTCTTTCTCCTGCTGAATGCCAGCTGATGAGAACAAGCCATCTGTTATATCTACAGGTCGCGAATGCAGAGAAGATTGCGGATATTTGGGCAAGGGAAGCAGAAGAAACAAGAAGACATGTGAAGGGGAGAGATCGAATTCGGAGGATGAAAAATTGAGGTTTTTTAGCCCGTCATATACATGCTTGTATTTTAATCTGTAGGAACCAGTAACTTAATAATAGGCACAATTCAGTGGAGTTTCCCGATGAAAGGGATGGGCCGTCTGGCGGAGTTGTCATGGAGAATGAGCTTCCTCGAGGCAGTGTGCTGGCTGATCTCCTCGGTGATGTGGCTGTAGTCTCCGTCACGGGAGCTGAATCACAATGACCCTACCATTGTCACACTCGATCCCTGCCCACGGCCCGGAGCAGGCCTTGAGGCCAGTGTCGTTCCAGCTCCTGAGGAATCCCATTGGATTCATCCAATGCATACGTGAAAGCTTGGAGGCCCTGGTAATACGAGTGGGTTACGTTGCTCCATCCCAAGCCTGGCTTGATACTGAGCTAGACAGCTGCACGAACAGGAGAGCGCAAAGGCGATCTCCGACTCCAAAATGCCAAAAGGTGCATCTGTTGGAGCTCTTTTTCTTGATTTCTTGGGTAGAACTGATGGGATTCCTCCATGGCAATGGAGAAGATAGGGCAGTACTAAGAGGGAGAAAAGGGTGCTTGGAGACGAGTTTGGCTGGAGAGGAGTTTGTGTGAATGAACACGAGACTGAGACTTGGAGAGGGATACGATGTGGGGATGTAGAGATCTAACGGCTAGTTTTTCTTTTGTTTAGGTCAGTGGGTGAGTGCTGGAACAATTTGAGAGAGAGCTCCAGTAGCTTTTTTTTTTTTTTTTTTTTAATATTATTTTTAAAAAAAAATTAATTTTCAAATTTCGTTAATTTAAATTTATTTAATTTATGATTTTATTTTGAGTGAAATTATAAATTCAATCCATGGTTTTATTCAAATTGAAATCATTGGTTGAATCTACGATTTTAATAAAATTTTTCACATTCAGTGGTGATAAAATTTTATCACCTCTGGATGGCTTTTTTTTTTTTTTTTTTTTGTCCTCGTTAAGCCTTTTGAAAGGTGAACAGCCTTTGTAAAAGCCATACATTTAAGAATGTAATTTTTTGCATTCTATGGTGAAAGAAAAATTTTTAGAAGGGGGCGGAAAAAAAAAAAAAAAAGAAAAAGGAGGAGAGATCAGTTGAAAAATTGAGAATCATATGTGTTTAGGTAACATGAACAATATATTTTGTATAAGGGAGCATTTTAGCTAGTTGATGATAAGGTTTTTTTGACGTGGGCCTTTGGTAGTCTTCACTGTAGGTTGGAGGGCACTCCATGTTCGTTGCGAGCCTGTGGTTGGGCCGTCACTAGGATGGATGTTGCACACATGTAGTTTCGAAGTCCGATACTGCTATTGCCATCGCCTTCGTGCGACCTTGCCTTGCAGCCTTCGCATGACCCCACCACTCTCGTGCAGTGGTTGGTCTCGCTGCTTAGACAAATGCCGTATGCATGCGATTTGATGTCTGGCACCGCAGTCGTTGCCCTTGCATGCATCCAACATCGTCGAGATGGTCGCCAACTCATTTCTCCGATGGATGTTGTGGGCCTTGATGTTCGGATGGATGTCGTATGTTGTATATTGATGCAACACTGCTCACGTCGACAGTGCATGCATCCTGCATGCATCAGCATCAGGCTCATCGGTCATTGCCTGAGAAGACCGCATCTACAGGAAGGATTGAGTCATCAGAAGGCTGTTCAGCTGACTCTTCCGAAAATGCCTCTATAAAAGTTGTAGTCAATCTGACTTGAGAGCTGCTCTATTGTAATCACAAATGTTGACTTTGTTGTAGAGTAGTGTCAGCTGTCATTTTTATTGTAGATTAGCGAAGCCTATTTCTTTGAGCTTTGGACTCCTAACAAACACACCACACAACCCAATCTCTCGTGCCATTATATGGTATCAGAGAGAGTAACTACATATCACCCGATCTTCTTTTGCACCATGGCTCTCATTCTCTGTCAAACCTCTGCTGTCACCACACTCACTACCACCATCAACTTCCTATTGCTGAAACTCACAAGAGATAACTATCTCTTGTGGAAAATCCAATGCCTTTCGCTGTTCCAGAGTCATGATCTGTTTGGCTTAGTTGATAGGACAGAGCCCTATCCTCCAGCAACAATTCCAGCTGCTACGCAAGCCGTCCAGGCTGACAACTCTGAGGTGCCTCCTGCTGCTCCTGCAACCCCCAACCCGACTTATGTTGTGTAGGTGAAGAAGGACCAATAGGTCCTCGGCTGGCTCATCTCCTTCATTATTGAGTTCATGCTCACCCTAGTGGTGGGCCTCATCTCTTTCCATGCCATCTGGGTTGCCCTCAAATGCATCTTTCCTTCGCATTTGCATGCGAGGGTCTTGCAGCTGTGCCACCAACTCCATGGGATCTGCAAAGGCTCCTGTTCGATCACTGAGTACATCCAGCAAATCAAAGCAGTCTCTAACTTCCTTGCTGCCATCGACTAGCCTTTCAATGACATTGATCTCACCATGCAGGTTCTCATTGGTCTGGACTCTTTCTTTGATGCCTTTATTCCATTCGTTACCACAAATCTCATCAACTACAGCCTTGAAGACCTGCATGTCCTCCTACTGGCTCATGAGATCCTTATGCAAACTCAAGGAAGGCTTGCTGCTTAGACCCAACCCAACCCATTTTCTCTGCTGCTAATCAAGCTATGCATTGCACCAACTCTGTCTCTCAGTAATCCATGCAGCCTCAGGCTCCTACAACACCTTTCTCGAGCGGACATGGAGCCCATGACTACAGCCGTGGTCGTGGTCGTGGCCGCAGTGCCCTCCGAAGTGCCAGATTTGTCATCAGGTTGGGCACCATACTTTTGAGTGCTCCCATCGCTTTGATGCCAACATCACCATAGTAGCGCCGTCGATTGTCAATCAGCATAGGGCAGCAGCGTACACTGCTCATGCACCGGCTATTTAGGTCAACAACTTGGAGGACATCTCTACTTGATTCTCAGATTCTGGAGCGACTCATCATGTCACTTCAGACTACTACCAACTGAATGATTCTCTTTTCATCATTTCGGACTACTACATCAGTGCCGATCAGGTGGTTGTCAGAAATGGTGTAGGTTTGTGCATTAGACACACTGGCTCCACTATTATCCTAACTTCCTCTCATTCTTTTCATCTTAAGAATGTTCTTCACATATCTTTTATTACACGTAACCTCTTTTCTGTGCATCAATTCACCAAAGACAATAATATTTTCATTGAGTTTTCACCCTTTCACCTTTTTCGTGAAGGACCAAGCCAGTCGGTAGGTACCGCTCTGTGGGAAGCTTGAACATAGACTCTACTGTTTTCCTGCTTCCAATAAGAAGACATCTCTTTGTGCGCTAGTTGGAGAATAAGCATCTCCGTCATTTTGGCATGACCGCCTTTTTCACCCGACGTTGAGGACTGTTTCGCTTATCCTAGCTAGGCTCCGTCTTCCAATTATAAATAATACTCCTAGTCATTTATGTATTACTTGTCATAAGTCTAAAAGCCATAGGCAGATATTCCCTTCCTCTCCCTCAATTTCTAGTGCTCCACTTGATTTAATTTTTTTGGATGTTTGGGATTCATCTCTAGTCTCCTCGAGCAATGGCTGCCGGTATGTAACTTTCATTGATGACTATCGCAAGTTTACATGGATTTTCTCTTTAAAGCAAAAATCTAATGTTCTTGACACCTTCATTCACTTTCATAGACATGTTGAACATTTGTTCAATTGAAAGGTGAAACAACTCCATTCCGATTAGGGAGAAGAGTACCAAAGTCTCTCTTGGTATCTAAGTTTCATTGGCATTTCTCACCAACTTTCATGCCCACATACACCATAGTAAAACGATATCGTCAAACGTAAATATCATCATGTGATAGAAATGGCTCTCTTCTTGATAAGCAAAGTCAGTGTTTCACATAAGTATTAGGATGAAGTGGTCACCACTGCGGTCTACTTAATATACCACCTCCCCACACCCTTGTTATCCAATGTTTTGCCTTATAAAAAACTCTTTGTTACTCCATCCAATTATGCCTCTTTCCGCATCTTTGGTTGCGCATGCTATCCATATCTCCATCCCTACTCCACATAAACTTGAACCCTGTTCTCTCTTGTGTATCTTTTATTAGATGTATGTCCTAGAAGTCAATTAGGCTGACACATATAAATTTTTTAAGAGCATAATTTTATATTTAAATTATTAAAATCAATAAAATTAGATTATTTTTTATTCATGTTATATTATATGTCTATGAATCGTCCAAGGGATTAATAAGATACTGACAGATATTCTCAAGTATTGAAGATTTGAGGTATATGTCATTGGTGATTAATTTCTGAATTGCTCTCGATCAATGGATCATAACGAAATGGTGATTGATTCGATAAGATTGATATACGGATCGCTTTTCTTAGGATAGATGAGTCTCGATTCTATAATTTGGGGATACTGGGGTGAGAGTGTAGATGGTTGTTATAGAATAAAAGTACCGAGCGTGACCATTACGAGAAGTCACTTGGATGGCTACCTACTCATTAGTGACTTGCTCGATGCTATAGTTGTATGACTAGTCTTTTGACATGAGGTACCTCGGCGGTTTATAGTGAGGTTATTATAGTTTAACTATACATACATTTGATCCCTAGCCATATGGATTCTTGCAGTATATGTTGACTGTCATAGATTCATTATAAGAATATGATGTGTACCAAGATGAAATCTATTATCTTTGATAAATAAGGAAGATGGTCCTATATAATTTATAAAATTAAGTTCAAAAGATCTTGATCAGGATAGTATGAATAGTAGAAAAGAGTTTTCGTATACTTCACATCAGGAATTCAAGTCGAGTAAATTTTACGTATGACAGATGATGTGGTTTGATGAGTAATCCATGATCTCCATTTTGTTGGAACCTTTGATAGAAGGACTGTATTATATGCCCACTGTACCTAAAGGTTCATCCTATTTCATTATACTGGTCTATCACCATATGATGCTAGGTGTCACTGATGGATTGTGGAGCCAATAGAGAATCATATAGATGATCGAATGATTCTTTATTGGAAAGAATTAGAAGTGTTTCAATCTATTGAAAGGAGTTTCAATAATATTATGATGAAGATCATAACATAACTCACTATCAGATAGAATAAAACTTATGCAGTCACACACATAAGGACTTTAAGACTAATGAGATGGTTGGAATCCAAATTATCAATGTGCTTGATAATTACACTAACTTGTAATTGTTACAAGTAGTAAGGACTTAATTACTAAAGATTAACAAGTTCAAAAAGGACTAATGTGCAAATGTTGTATGTCTTAATTTGATTGGATCAAATTAATGATAGCTGAATTCAAGTTGAATCAAATAGAGATTTGATTCAATTAAGTTTAGATCTAGATTTGGGCTTAGGTCACATGCACCCAAATGAGTTTGGATACATCAGGTATATGGCATCTGAGTCTAGGGTAAATAACCTATGTTGACTTGATCTTTGACTAGTCAACTGGGTTCACACCTTAAGGTTTCTTGAATGAAACCTTAGGCGCCCCATTTAAGCCATAAAAAGAAGCTTTAAAGAGAAGGGGTGGCAGCCATGAGGAACCCTACCAGTCAGGATACTTTTTCAAGGGATTTTCTGATCTTTATACATAAGGGGCGCCTTAAGGTTTGTATGCCTATAAATAGATGGCCACACCAAGAGTTTTAATCATCAAAAAGGCTTGTGAAGTTTTTCTTTGCCCCTAGGCTGCCGCCCCATTTTCTCTTCCTTCTCCTCCACGTCCCAAAGCTTTTCTCTCCTCTCCTTTATCTTGTTGAAATTCAAATTTCAGCAAAAAGAATCTTGAAGAAGCTGTCATCCTACTGCCGTTCTCAAGGCATTGAGAAGATCCTCCATCAAACAAAGGTTCCATAAGGGAGCTAGCACCTCGAAGAACTAGAAAGTTGTTGATCGGTTTTCATTCTCTGTGTGGATACTTAAAGAAGTCAGACGTTTGCGTAACTAGAAAGAAGAAGAATCTTTCCACGATCATCAGTTACGAAGTTCATCTACCTGCGCAAAGATATGAAAGAAAAAAAAATATTTTTCTTTATTAGATCCATGAATCCTTTCCTTTATCGTACATTAGGATCTCGGGATGATTTTTCTCTAGTAAACTCCAGAGATTAAATCTCGGAGTGTTTTTCCACAAAAGGATTTTGAGAGCTTTTACATTTTTCGTTGTGCTTTTGTTGTGAAATAGATTAGATCTATCTTTCTTTATTTTCAAACCCTAGTTATTAATGCATGAAGCTTTTAACGAATGAAATTAATTAAATCATGTATGTGAAAACGAGAAAGATTCCTTCGTCTTCCTAGGATATAGTAGTTGTCATTGTACCTATCATGTTGTCTTTGATGAGCATCATTTTTCCTTTCAAGAAGACACTAATGATATGCTTAAGGCATAATGCATTCTATGACTTGGTACAGCTTGTAAGTTCCTCTTCCAGTAGAGCCCCCTGGCTCTAGGTGATCACATGTTCACTGCATCAGACGGCTTTGATGACGCACTACCCAATGCATCAAGTACACCATCCTTGAAGCCCAGCTGTAGTGCGGGACAGTAGTTGCTGCCCTCTGCTATCAAGATGATGGATCGGCTCACTTCCACAGCACCTGAGAACCAATCCGGTGCTGCACCATCAGATGCACAGTGGTGCCATCTCATGATCACTCGGTCTAAGGATGGGATCCAAAAGGCACAAGTGAAGTTCGGTTAGTTGCTAAGGACTTCCCATAACAACAGGATGTCGATTTTATCGAAACTTTTAGGCCTATTGTCAAAAACACAATAATCTGGTTGCTCTTTATCCTTGCCATCTCCTCGGGTGGTCTCTACTGCAAATAGACATCTCGAATACATTCTTACATGGTGAGCTAGATGAGACTGTTTAGATGGAACAACCACCAGAGTTCTAGCATCTGCAACTTCCACTCATGTTTGCCAGCTGAAGAAGTCCCTCTACGGACTGTGCCAGGCTTCGAGAGCATGGTTCCATCAGCTGGGGTCCTTCTTGGTATAGCATGATTTTTCTGGTTCACAAACAGATACTTCCTTGTTCTTCCATTACAGTGATACAGGCTCCATTTACATTCTAATTTATGTTGATAATATCATCATAACTGGAGGAGATGCCACTGGTATATCTACTGTTCTGCAATTTCTCAAGCAAGAATTTGCTGCCAGAAACCTTAGATAGACCCATTATTTCTTGGGCTTGAAACTTACCTACAGTGCAATGGGTTGTTATCTCTCCCAGCAGAAGTATATTTTTGATGTCCTGCGATGGGCTAATATGAGTGAAGCCAAATCGATCTCAACCCCTATGGCCTCTGATGCAGAGCTCTTCTCTCCATCTCTGGCACTGCAAGATCCATCTCTATATAGGAGTGTGGTGGGGGCATTGCAATATATTATCTTCCCTCGTCTTAATGTTGCATTTGCAGTCAATAGGGTGTGCCAATACATGCACAGCTTTATGAATGCTCACTGGTTTGCTGTAAAATGCATCTTGAGATACCTGAAGGGGACCTTGCACTACGATTTATGGTTCCATTATGGCTCACCTCGGGTTCTATAGGTATTCAGCGACACCGACTGGGCTGGCTCTCGGCCTGATCGCAGATCAACCAGCGACTATGCCATCTATCTTGGCAAAAATCTAATCTTTTGGAGTGCAAAGAAATAGGCCATGGTGGCCCGATCAAGCATCGAAGTGAAGTACAAAGCTGTTGCCAATGCAACGATCGAAATTATTTGGCTCCAGTCTCTTCTTCGTGAGCTGCATCTACCTCTTGCTGATATTTCGATTCTATGATGTGATAATATCGAGGCCACATATCTAGCTGCTTATCCCATCTTTCATGCCCAGACAAAATATGTCGAAATAGACTTTCATTTTATTTCGAAATGGGTGGCTTCTAAGCAGCTTCGAGTGTCCTTCATCTCGATAAAAAATCAGCTTGCGGACATGTTTACCAAGCTTTTTCCTCGACCAAGATTCCAGCAATTTTTGTCCAAGCTTAATGTGGTTACACCCCCCCCACCCCCCTCTCATAAAAAATGTGCTGTTAATGTCACCTAAACATATATGATTCTCAATCTTTCAACTGATCTCTCTTTGTTTTCTTCCCTCCCAAGAATCTTTCTTTCACCGTAGAATGCAAAAAGTTGCATTCCTATATGCCTATCTTTTACAAAGGCTCTTCATCTTTCAAAAAGATTAACGTACCGTACCCAACATGAAAAGTTTTTTTTGAAAATTATGGATTCAACCCATAATGCCATTATACTTGATGATGAAACCATATATTGAACTTACGATTTCATAAACCAAACAACTATAAATTCATAAATAAGTTTGAACTAACGGTACTTTAAAAATTATTTTTTAAAAAAATATTATTTAAAAAAAATCCGAGCTCTGGTAGCAGAGTTCGGCGTGACGAAAGAGCTTTAGATTCCGTTTGAGCTTTTGTTACCAGGATGACCCGATGTTATTTTTCACTTTTAAAAAACTTTTTTCTTGTACCAGTAGCTAAATTGTCTAAGTCCATGAGCTTTTTCTTCATGGATGGGCTCGCCGAGGGTCTTCTGATCCCATGGTGAGATGGGAAACATTTTGGGGGTATATGAAGTTGGACCCCACGGAATTTCATTGTGGCTTTGCAGGACTATAAGCCTAGTAAATGGTCGTGTCGAGTGGCAACTGTTGTCTGTCGTCTACTTTTTCTCCAATGGTTCTGTGCAGTGAGTTAACGTCTCCTCTATGAAATCAAATTCTTTCTAAACCTCCTTAATGCAAAACCCTAGATGCTCCATTGGATGAGATATCATTTCAAGCATGCAATGAATATCCAGACTATTTGCTATCTTCAAGATTTATTTAAAAGTACCATAACTTTTGATCAAAAATATTTTTTATAAAAATTATATTTTAATATCAAAAATTATTTTGAGATAAAATAATTTTTTATTTAATTATCAATATCTTAAAACTGTTGTGAAACTATAAAAATAATTTATTATATGTTTGATTAACAAATCCAAAAATTATTTTTGAATGATAAAATAATAAAAAATAAATATCTAAAATAATTTTAAAATTTGTTTAGATATAATGTTTTTATTTTTTTATTTTTAACTTAATAAAATATACAATAGATCTTCCCTGCATATTCATAAAAAGAAACTCTTTTATTTTTACCATTATCCACTATATTTCATATTTCTTTTGAATTTGATTAAATGCTTATTATTATTATCATCGAGTATTTCATCATAAAGAGAGATGAAGGGAGTATTAATCATGTGAGCTCTAGCATGAACAAGAATAAAATTATTGACTTTCTATATCATTAGATAGAAATAAAGATGATAAAAAGAGAATATAGATGGAAATAAAAGAAGATTAATATTAAAAAAAAATTTGAAAATCTAAAGATAAGAGACCTGGATGAAGATAAGAGAAGATTAATGGATGAAAATGAGAGAAGATTAATGTGAGGAATGAAAAAATCCTGATATACAAGAGAAAAAGGAATATACTAGATTATGCTAAACTGTTAAACATGATCAGAATTATTTTTGGATTATTGCATAACATGCTTTTAGGTCCGAAACTAATTTTGACAAATGCAAAGGCAGCCCCAGACATGCACACGATACTAAAATGATAGCGGGAAAACCTAATACCAATAGAGAGTAGTACCACATACGGTCACCCCTAAAATCACTGCTGAGTGAGGTTCTGCCAATCACCAACTGCCACATGGCACCAGTAAACTGAATGGTACCAAGATCTGTGGTCATCAGCATTTTTTCCAACATGCATTCCTAAGGTCCTCTCCGAACAGACTCTGCTTATCCTCCATCAGCCACCCAACCCCAATCATTAGACTACGACACTTATCTAATCAAATATGGAGTCACTCCTGCACCATCAAACTAATTATGACTAGACACCAACCACCCCACAAAATATACAAAGTTTCCCATCGGACACTAGAATTCCGATTCCTGTCTAGGTTATCAGATAATCCTTGAGATTTTTGTGTATATATCCTTCAAAAGTATAGTGCTAAATATAAAGAGAGAACAACATAATTCAGCAACCAAATACTTTTAACAACCCACAAGCAAATTGCAAAACACATGCAAAAAAATGTGAAAAGGACATCACCAAACTCCTGTGATACTTGAAACGTAAAAATTTGGTTTCATAAATTGAAAGCATCGTGAGGGATAGAAGTTCTTTCCACCCATGATTCAGATTATTAAGTTCAAAAGACGGTACTACTAAACCATAGAGGCTGCACTGTCTTTTGTGTTATTTATTCACAACCCCTCAAATAACATGTGATAATAGTTACATGACACAATAGAACCACAGAATATTATCAAAACTGCTTATAGTGATGCATCACATGCCTGTCTTTGAATTTATATCATAATATTTCAACAAACTAGACTTAACCAGCAAGCAAGATATTTGCAGCCTGTCAAGCACTATTAATTAAATAGTCATCCAGATAAAAAAAGACAGCCAGATTTCCTTGTAATTTAAACCAATGTCCTCCAAATATGACTTGGCAAAAGTTCAGGCAGTCTTGCAACTTTGTGTTTCAACAACCAACAGGATCTGGCAATTTGACTTGGACAGATTTGACAGTGGAAATGATCCCCTTTCCACCAACAGGCATTCTTATCAATCATGTTTGACAACAAAATATTAAGTAGCAAGCTAAACTAGTTCAGCAAAACTTCTATGGTTTCTGAGATCACATTTGACAAACTGGACTTTCTATAACAATAGTCTGCATTCTACTCCTAAACGAGGATCTTCAACAAAATTCTGTTAAATACATAACCATACATATCTAACTTAATTTATTTATATCCATTCCTCTACAGTTGCATGCAACCGCCCTAAAATAGAAACATTCTCAAATTTCATCATCCTCTGACAACATCATACTTTTCTAGTCAAGCTTTATTACCTAAAGGCCATAGTACTTCCATGCGCAAGCACAAGTACACATGATCGTGACTGTATGTACGCACATGACCCCTAGAAACCCACCAGACAAAAGGAATCAAAAACACATCTACATCCACCAAGAGCATATTTCTTAAAATCAAAGGTGGCATGCTTCAGTTCATTTTCTACTGAGGCATATTAAAATAACATTGTAAACCATGGCACTACAATGATTCAGCACAGAAAAACATTTCAACTG
This sequence comes from Elaeis guineensis, assembly GCF_000442705.2. Classification (NCBI taxonomy): domain Eukaryota; kingdom Viridiplantae; phylum Streptophyta; class Magnoliopsida; order Arecales; family Arecaceae; genus Elaeis; species Elaeis guineensis. The sequence goes on from NC_026002.2 coordinate 42,076,441, forward strand.
TTGGATGAAATGTTGGCTCAAAGAAACAAAAAACACACCAACTTAGGAAATGACACAAATAAATAGAAGACAGAATTGTAACACAGATATAGGATATGCACCAACCTGACGTGAACTACAGCTAGTAATAAGATATCCAATCTTATTATATATTATATTATATTATTATTATGATATACTATGTTATAATAATAATAATATTGTTATTATTATAAGGTTAAGGATATGTTAGGAATGAACTAAAAAAGTTATTTTTTCGATTGATGGGAAAATGATTTAGCCATCCTTTGGGTGGATAAAGTTTTCTCTCATTTGATGAGTAAATGCTAACCATGGAAAGACAACTTACCCATCTTAAAAAACGTAAAAACATGGATAAGTTGGTCAATAGGAAAGTGGACCAACTTTCTTATGATATTTATCCATAAAAGAACAGGCCCTTAAGATGAGTAGAGGAGGATGAAAAAAAAGGACACAAGTCAGATGAGAGTCTAAGATTACCATTAAGGTGAGTGAAGGAGAAGAGAGGAGGAAAAAAAAAAAGGGCAAATGTGAAAGTTAGCATCTGAGAAATGGCTCAAAATATGCGATCTCAAAGATTCTTCTTTAGCAAGTGCAATGGATCTATGAAAAATAGACTAAAACCTCATCTACAATAAGGAGGGTAATTACTTAAGAACTAACTCGGTCAACAATCAGATGAACTCTTATATAAGAAAGGAAACCTACAAAAGACAAGAAAGTAGGCAAACCAATCAAGATGATGTACCCAAATTATAGAGCGCTTCCTCCCTTGAATAGTTTCAGCTCAGTAGTTCCAAATAATGAACTGCACAAAATGCTTCAGAATTTAAAACCAACTAAAACCACCATCGACAAACAAGATGCCCAACAAGTTCAACATTTTTTTAGGAAGGGCGGGGGGTGGGGAATAGACCTGTCAACGGGTCGGGTTCGGATCGAAACTTGAATATCCAAACCCAGACCCGATCTTAGTTACTGGTACCGAACCCGAACCCGAATACCCGACGGATCTAACCTTGAAGTACCAGATCCGGACCCTAATGGGTCCCGAGTATCCGAATCCGATTCGAGACCCGAAACTCATATTTAAAGTCTCAAAAAAAAAATCTAAAAATTATACAATAACCTAGGAAAACACTAAAAAATTATACAATCATATGATCATACAAATAAAAATATAGAAGTTATTCAAATTCAACAAGTAAAACTCCAATTAAAGCATCCAAAAACATAACAACATACAATTATAATAACAACATATAATTATAATATATATATTATTCGGGTCTCGGGTCTATCAGGTCTGGATATTAAATATCCAGACCCTATCCGTTTACATGATGGTTTATCGGATCCGGATCCGAGTCTGGGTAAATGTGTCCAATACTAATACTAGACCCGGATCCGTCGGGTAAATACCTGCGGGTCTCGAGTCTGGACCCGATCCATTGACAGCTCTAGTGGGGAACATATAGCTCCACAAATGGTGGCAAGAGGGAGCTTTACATAGCATGCTTCCTCCCAATCATAAAGGACTCGTTTGGTTAACAGAAAGTGGAGGGAAGAGACAGTTCCAGGGAAGTGGAGAGAGGGCTCTTCTTATTTGGTTGGTTTTTAAGAGAAGAGAGTGAAAAAAGCTCTCCAATGGGAAGTCACTTCTCACATTTCATAGAAAATAAAAATTCATGGAGGTGAATTTTGACACTTCTTATAGGATGAAAAGTGATGGTACTTTTTTCTTTCCCAAAATATCCTTTTAAGATCCACGACTAAGATTTTGCAAGATATCAATGGATGGTTAGGATAAAATACTGAATAGTGATATAATATTATATTAATATTATCTTAGTATTTATATGAATATAAATATTAATATTATAATATTTATTATATTTTAATATTTACACTAATATAATATTTATATTAATATAATATAATATTTAATATTATATTTATATGTATTAATAAATTTATTATGTTAAAATATTAATATATATTAATATTATATTAACACTAAATTATTATGGTCTAATGTTATATTATAATATATTAATATTATATTTATATTAATATAAATATAAAATTAATATTTATATAAACTTTAGGAGCAAAAAGGTATAGTCTTATATCTACTAAGGTTCTAATAGGCATTTTACATAGTTTTTATAAAAAAATGGATGCTCAACCAAATATAAGCTATTCTACAATAAGTCACTTTCTTATGGTCAACTAAACATGTCAAAATTCTATTTTCAGGAAGTAACTTTCTGAAAAAAAGTTCTTCTTGCGAACCAAACGAGTCCAAACAGAATTGTGGAAACACCTAACTACCAAAGGACAAGTTGCATGCACTCCTAAATCCATCTTTCTAAAGGCCTTTAGCTTTAATGCTTCATGAGCATGATTTAGAATTCTACACCAAAATCAACATGATATTATCCTCCAAGGACTAATCACCAAAATACAACAAAGGAAACTTCATGAGTTAATTTCTTTTTTTATATAGTTAAATTACATGTATATAAATAAATCTCAAAGTAAAGCAGATAGATGAGATTGAGACTCCATCTTCTAGAGGACCACCTTAAATTATCACCAAAATTATAATAATTTTTGACGAGGAACAACTAAGTCGCTGGGGCCCTTTTTCTTTATATCAATTTCGGCGGCAAAACCCTACTTTTGAAATCAATAGTCCCGATAATGACCCACCCCATGTTTTGATAAGATAATTTTTCAAACTTGTCCTCAAGGATTTCTGCAGATGCGTCAAAATAACCTTCACACATTCCATAGTCTCATCAACAACAAATTATTTGCAAATAATTGGTGTCATCCACTTGGGTTTTAGCAAAAAAAGGAGTGATTAGGAAAAAAAACAATTAGGGAGGCATACTCATGCATCAGACCAATCAGATATAGCTATAGGATAATGGCTTGTACCACTGTATTATGCAATTGCATTGATTCATGCCTATTAGAAAGACTGAATGCTAAACCATATTTTCTGAAATGGGTCCCTAGCATGTAACAGGCACAACACAGTAACATACCATGCTGCCATTGATATAGCACAGGAACAGCACGCAATAATTAAGACCTTGATAGAATAAGCACCAACTCTTCATCAATCAAATATGCACCTTTGGCATTTTTTTGATAATAAACCATGTTTAAATTCTCCTCTGCTCTTAATTTTTTCACTGACCGTACATTAAACCAAAGTAATGGTTAACTCTCCTGACATGCAGTTACTGGTCTCCTGGATTACTTGGCTAAGATAAATGTATACAAGAACTACAAAAGATGGAGACCAAAATGTGGAAGCCAGGGCAAACAAAACATCTGCATAAAAAATGAACAGATGGAAGTGTTTTGGTCATCAAGTATGAAATAGCATGGGGCCATTTGTGAGGCAAAGGACCTAATATGGCTTAGACCAAGTTTTTGTGGATGGAGGTGGGTACCAAAAGATCCAATGCGCTACAAAAGACATTCTTGGATAAATAATTGTCAAATTGGAAATACTATGTCAGTAAAAGGTAGTTAGAGGCAGTTGAAATGGTAATGTAGGAGCAGCAGAAAAAGGATATGTATATACCTCCACCCCCCCCTCCCCCACAACTCAAGCACACCCCTCCACACACACCCCCCCCCTCCCAAAAAAAAAAAAAAAAGCATGTGCGCATGCAAAACCTACCATGCCATTACTGCAGTAAAATTCAAACAACATTGAATAAACTATGGCTATTGTTATAGCTATACGAATCTATAAAGCAAAAAAAGTGGATGGTAATGGCATCGTAGATCTTCAAGTAATGCAAACACAAGTGGCCTGCAATCGGATACCTCTTATGGTTAAAAAAGCCTAGAATTCCAGGGACATTCTACCATTTGATCCACAACAAGAGCCTTTACGAACTGGAACAAAACTGTCATTATATTTTGGAGGAAAAGCATGTCTACAATATATCTCAAATCTGGAGCTGATACCTTGAAAGCTAATGGGAGCAACATTTCAAATGATTAGTTTGTTTCTTCCACAAAAAATTCAGAGCAATGGATAAAAATCACAGAATCAATATGATGCCTAAGAATAGAGCATGTAGGTTACTCTTCATCATCAAAACTCACTCAAGGAAACTGGTTCAATTTGCCACTAAGATCTGTACAAGCTGTTTCCAACACAAAAAGGAAATATACATCTCACAGGTTTGACTTAATAGCCAAAAAGCTACATGCATGTTGCCAGTTCACAACTTAAAACCCACCAAAAATTCTAATTTTCTGATATCAGGTTGGGTTCATAATTCATCATCATTTAACTTCGAATCTTCTATTCGGATTGATGTCTTTTCACATTGTTGACTCAGTCTCGAATCCATCCATGAAAACTTAGATATTAAGACAACTTAGTTGTTTTATACCCCATAGGTAAAGATCATGCAGAGAAAAAATACTGTAAATTAGCTACCAAAGCTCGATAATGAAAAAAATTAATGAAGATTTATGGGTTTGAACATACAGACTATTAACCATTGTAGCAAGTTTACCACCAATACAAGTAAAACCCCTATTCTATTATAATGATAAAAAAAATAGGAAATTGTGCAAACTAGATATGATGAATACAATGCACCATAGATAAGGCAGAGATGCCATCACCAAAGAAGCCTTTTATTCATACTTCAAGAATTTAATGGAGTCATGACAAGGAGAAAACTAACAAAGAAGAAACCTCAAAAATTTTACTGTAAACTCAATCAAATTCACTCCAAATACCAATCCTATAAACTCTTCCAGACCGACCCTAAGCACACTGCTGATGGGATTAGAATTATGATGCCAAATTAAAATTCATCCCTGTAAAAAAAGTATCGTTACCACTGCTGATCTTTAACAAGATAAATGTTATTACTGACTTAAAAATCACATGATCAATTAAGAAACATGCAATGACAACTTCAAAATATGCAGCATCAATGTCTAAAGTAAAAATCAAAATGCATCACATTTTGTGGTTTAAAATCAACAGATAATATCAGCATCATCTCCAAAAGGCAGATCTTGAATTACAAAGAAAAAAAAAAAGGATTGGCATCATGTCGCCTATAAAGCCCACAGGTTCCATTCAACAAAAGAAAGAAATGCAATAGGACTTGCACGTAGGAAAAGGCCTGATCAAATAAGCTTGCCTTTTTATATTGCATCCCCAAAGATGTGACTGACCAAACGGGTAAGAAAAGAACAAAAAAACTGAAGCCATACAAACCATCAAGCTTGTTGATATTAATATTGTGAATTTGTGAGGCGCATGAAACTCTTCCCATCACAAAGAAAGAAATAGTTTTCTTTCCTTTCATCTGTTACATGACATAATCAAATCACAGATGTAATTGACAGACCTTGTCAATCTCTGGCCATGGAAAATATGGATTTGTTGCAGTGCCTGCTTGATGAATTACTATAAACTGATCTGTAGGCACAACACCATGATGGACAAAAATTTTACGCAAGAATTATATGACTCGCAGGATGAAACATGTAACACAATCAAAATGAAATAGTGCCAGAAGAATTAAGCCTCTCAATATGACTTCACATACATGACAGAATATGACCGGAAACAAGTACTACTTGTTCTCCATTGCTCAAATTTAATGCAATAATTAACACCATGCCTGAAATTTGAATCAATGCCCATGTTTAGAATAACTTCTTAGAAGTAGAGCAAGTCTTCTAATTCCTCAAGGAAACTGTTGCAAACCGCGAACTTATATAGCAATCTATTCTGGATCTGAAACGTGTAGCTATATGAGCAGATCTAAGAAGCATCCATTACTTCACAATATCACCAGGTGTGATCATACCCTCATGGAAAGACAAGAAAAACAGAAGCAAAACAACACCCAGATCCAGTCTACCCTTGAATAAGAACAACCACATCAAACCAATACATCATAGCCGGGAAATCATTCTAAATGTATGTGTGTGTCGTGTGTGTGTATATATTAAAGAACATATCAGATTTATTCTTTCAACAGACAGATAGATCTAGGAGATGAGATATCGAATGTAAGCACAAAAAACTTACAAGAATCCAAAATAGAATTCTATATTCCGATCTGTGTATAAAAATGTATAGTAGTAAAAGAACGAGAACCAACCAAACCCTATATCAACGAATTTTTCCTTCCCTACAAGGAAACGAAGGTAACGAGGGAAAAAGGGAAAATCCCATAGCCTCACCGTCAGACCGACGTCATCATCAGACGCGGGCAGCCACGACGGGGCCGGCGACGGAGGCGGCGGAGGAGGCGGCGCCGCCGAGGAAGGAGAGGAACCCCGCGGCGGCGCCGCCGGGATCCTGGTCGTCGAGGAAGAGGTCCTCGGGCATGCGGAAGGCTCCGTGGGCGCAGACGATGGCGGCGCCAACCAGGAGGGCCGAGATGAGGAGGGATCCAACGGAGGTGAGGAAGATGACGAAGATGGAGAGGAGGACAAGGCCGCCGAGGGTCTCGCGGTCGGAGAAGGTGCGGCCGAAGAGGACGAGGGGGGGATCGGCGGGGCGGAATAGGTACAGGAAGCACCACGCGACGAGGAGGCCAAGCAGGACAAGGAGGGAGAAGGGGTGAGAGAGGAGAGAAAGGGCGAGGACGGCGGCGAGGAGGGCGATGTAGTTGACGCGGAAGTAGGCGAGATTCTTGCGGATGCGGGAGGTGGCGTCGGAGAGGGAGTCCGGCCGGGAGAAGGCGGAGCGATCGAGGAGCTCCGACCAGGGGCGACGATTGGAAAGGGAGCGGCGGACGGAGTCGGAAAGGCGGGAGAGGAAGAGGCGGAACGCCGGGGTGGCGATCGGGGCGGCACCGCCATTGGCGACGGAGGACGGGGCGCCGCTGCTGGACTTGGGGTTGGAGATGGGGAGCGTGGGCGGGGCCGGTGCGGAGGCCATCATCGCTGCGCCAACGAGCGGACGGGGAGGATTCTGGCGAGAGTTGTTGAGAAGGAGGGGGGTTTATATAATTTATAGGGGGCAGGATTTGGTGGTGGAGAGGCTCGAGTGGGGAAAATAATAACAAAAATAGGGTTTCGTTATTTCTTTGCTTCGCTATGAAGGGCTCGTTGGGGTAGACCGAGGATGGAAGGTGCGCGAAGACGGGGGTTTGCTAAAGTCGTCCGAGGAGCACCGTGGTCTTAAAGTGGTCCGGCTTTTGGCGATCATCCGATATCTGTCACGAATGTTAAGGCGATAAATCAAAGGTTCCATCTCCGCGTTCGTCGGATTGGATGGTGATTAGAGGGCTGTTGAGATCTCTGTTGTTGGCGCTCATCTATCAAAAAATTCTTTGTGCATTGCTGCCGGTGGAGAAAAAAGTGCACCGATTCACCCTATCGGATTGGGTGTGATAAATAAAAATTGAGATATTTAATACAATTTAATTTTTAAAATTTTTTTGATCAAAATATTTTTTTTATTGAATACTGTGATATTTTAGATAATATTATAATATCATGCTGTATTTTCATAAGATGCAAAAAGGATGTCATACATATTTTATAGCATTCTATTATTTTTTATAATATATCAGTAATTATTTATAGAATACAACGGAATATCATAATATTATTATAATATTTTATTATATTTTAAAAAAATTATAAAAATATCTCTTCAACTATTTAAATCCAATTTCATTTACATTCATATATTTTCAAAAGTGTCAAACTGATCCTTCTAGTTATTGATATGTTCAAATATAGTCCAATCATTCATTTTATCAATAAACAATGTTTGCTTTCTCTCTTAATAGGTAGAAATGCCTCTCGCTCATGGATGGATTTGAAAGAGGAAGAAAATGAGAAGGAGAAATGGATGAGGATGAAGGGGAAGAGGGAAGAAAGGCTATCGGTAAGGAATGAGTTAGAGAAGGAGAAGAAAGACAAGAAGGAGAAGAGGATGGAGAGGAAGGAGAGGGGAAAGGATGGGTTGCCAGTGAGAAGGGATGGAGATGGAAAGAGTTGGAAGAGGATAGCTTATGAGCAGCTTAGACGAGGAGGAGAAATAGATGAGGAGGAAGGAAAGAACATGGATGAATAAGTGGGTTTGGAGGAGGAAGAGGATGAGGAGGAGAAAGAGGATGAAGAGGAAGGAGAGGAGGAGAGAGAGGCCATCGGTAAAAAAAAGGGTTAGAGGAGGACTGGGAAGAGAAGAGAATAGAGAAGAAGAAGAGGGGGAAGATAAGAAAGAATAGAGATAGAGAGAGCCACTATAAAGGGGATGGTTTATGGGTGGTTTGAAGGAAAAAGATGAGGAGATGGAAGAATGGATGGAGATGGAGGGAGCCACTATAAAGAAGAAGATGCGTGAGGAGGAAGGGGAGGAAGAGAAAAGAGAGGAGGAGAAAAGAGATAGATATAAAGATATTTTTATCATTTTATAAAATTTTATAAATAGAGATAGATGGCTGGACCACATTAGAATATATCGATAACTAGAAGGGATAGTTTGATACTTTTAAAAGTACAGAGAACGTAAGTAAAATTAAGCTAAAGTTAAAGAGGTATTTTTATAATTTTTTTATTTTTATAATATCTCGATAATTATTTATAAGATACAACAAAATGTCATATAATACAATAGGATATCGTAATATTATTATGGCATCTTCTTAGTTTTTATGACATCCTATAATTGTTATAGGATACAACAAGATGTCATGTTGCAACAGAATGTCATAATATTATTATGACATCCTGTTGTTTTTATAATATTTCAATAATTATTTATAGGATGCGACGGGATATCATACCATTATTATAATATTCTGTTAGCTTTTATGACATCCCGATAATATTTATAGGATGTAACAGAAATTCATAAAATGCAACAGGATGTCATTATATTATTATAACATTCTATTATTTTTTATAACATCTCAATAATTTTTTATAGGATGTATAGGATGTCATACCATTATTATAATATTATATTATTTTTTATAATATTTTTATAATTATTCATAGGATGTAATAGGATGCAATAAGATGTCATACCATTATTATGATATCCTGTTATTTTTTATGACATCTTGATAACTGTTTATAGAATGCAATAAGATATCATAAGATGTAATAGGATGTCATACCATTATTATGATATCCTATTATTTTTTATGATATCCTATTGATTATATGATATAACTGAAGGTTGGAGGAAAAGGACACTTTGGTCAGAAAAATTTGAAAGAAAAAAGTTGAGTTGCCAATGCCTACCTCCTCATTAAATGCGCTATGTGGCCTAATAGGATGAAACAGTGTACTTTTTCTCCATCGAAGATAGTGCACAAAGAATTACTTGCCATTTATGTAGGTAGGGGTGAAAATTGATCAGGTTGGATCGAGTCTTGAGTGACCCTGACTTGATCTAATTTCTTGATCGGATTGAATATTAGACCCACACCCAGCCCAATAGAAGATTAGGTTGGATTGGATCATGTCCATGATCAAATTTTTTGACCTAATACATCATTTAGGTCGGATTAGGTCCATGTATAATCTGGCTTCAATCCATAAAATGGGTTCGATTTGGATCCGAATTAGATCTGGATCAACATAGAGTTATCTTAATAGTGGCAATGATTTTTTAGCTCTATATGAGTCTCAATCATTTTTTCCATAAGGGTTTTAGCTTAGTAATTAGATTGAGATTTTTAGCATAAGAAAAAAAAATCTGAGAACAGAAGATATGATTCTCTTCACCGATTAGCACCATAAGATCACCAAATTGAATGATTGCTAGCTTCGTTGAGATCTGTCCTTTTCAAAAAAAAGAAGTGTGAGGCCAACCTTGTGGTAAGAATCTATGGATCAAAGGTAATGAATCTTGTATGTTATGGGTAGGAAATTCTTTTATTAGATAAAGCCGATGCACAAGAAAGTTGGGCTTGATCCAGCCTTGATGATGGCCGATGTCTGTCGATATTTTGAAAAAATATTGTACCCAATTTACATCAGCTAGAAAAAATTTTAGAATCAGCATGACAACTTATCGTGAGTAGATAAAGAAGAAGATAACAAGAATATCTCACTTAATAAAGTAGGGCTAACTATCGATTCTCGTTCTCGAGCCAACATTCCCGATGAGGTAGGAGATAACAAATATATCTCTCCAGATAAAGTAGAAGATAACGAGCGTATCTCACTCAATAAATTAAGGCTAACCATCTGATTTTTTTTCCTTTTCATGGCTCTACAGCCTTTGCCTATAAATAAAGGCCCACAAGAGAGTCCCAAGATATGAAATCACTTCTCACCCAAAAGGATCACTAGTTTCCATCTGTTCCACAGATCTGATTTGAGCATCGAAGAATCTTCACTGGAGCCAACTCTAGTCTTGCAAGTCCTATCGCTGCCATCCTGCCATCAATGACCTACGATCTGCTAGAAAGAGAGTAGACTAGTATGCATAGATTTCAAAATAATTTTGAAATAGCAACGAAAATGGATCTAGGTTAAACTCTTTAACCCCACATGCAATAGATCTAACTATATCTATTTGAGCCCTGGATCAAAGTCATGCATTTAATCTAAAAATAAAATAAGAAAAAATTGAGATCATATCTTAATACCTTGCACGGGTTGAAATACACCACAATCGATGATCGTACATCTGAAGATTCTTGAGCCGCACATGCGTCCGGCCTCTATGGATATCTATCGAGATCAATCTTGAACCTTTCTTCTCATACTTGATCCATCTTCTCCAAGACGAATCTCAGTCTTTTAGATTTTTGATCAAACATTGATCTTTGACTGCGATGTCAACACTTGAACTACAGCCTTTCTCCTTATTGCTTGATGTAGAAGAAACCACCAAATACCTTGGGTGTATGGGAAGATGGGATGCCCAACCCTTAGGCATTGGAGAGAGAGGAGAAAGAGAAGATGACGTGGAGATGGAGAGGGTGTTGAGATCTGCATTCATAATTCAATTATTTTAAAATCCTAGGAGACCATCTCTTAAATAGATCTTTTCTTGATTCCAAATCAATCTCCAATCAGGCTAAAAAGGTTAGTCCTTATCTCATAAGGATCTTTATCTTTTAATTTGATTTTTTTTCAAAAAAATCAGATCCAATTAGAAAGGCCCACACCTCATATGGCAAGTAGAAAGAGGACCCCATGTCCTGTAAGGCAGGTAGAGGGGGCGCCCTCATCTAATGATGCAGGTAGAGGGGGCGCCAACCTTTGGCACCCCTTTAGATTTTGTGTGCACAAGAGAGGGGGCATAGCCCCTCTCTCTTTCTCCTTGCATGCCAAAACAAGAGGGGGTGGGCCCCTCTCATTGTTCTCCACCAACTCTAAGGGCTGTGCACCCCTTGGACTTTCCTAAAAGGGGAGGCATGCACCTCCTCTCCTCTTACCAATTAATCCATGCCTTAAAATGAAATAACAAGGGAGAAAATAAGGAGATTTATTTGCGAACTAATTGGCTTGATCTAATTCTTTTGGACCCTCAAATAGGTGCCCCTCTAAACCCAAATCAAAGTGGATCTAAATTAGGTTCAAGGCTATAGACTTGATCCAATCTTTATCTAATAAAGAATTCAAATCCAGAGAAGAATTAGATTTAACCATATGCTAGTATGATTTTCCTAAATCCAATAGGATTTCACTAAATCCTAATCCAATTAGAACTTCACAAGTCTAATTGGTTAATTCAAAATTAAATCCCTTAATATGTGACCCCATAGGTTCTATTCTATTTAGTAGTGAGATATATTGTGATCTCCATTACAATATCATCGAAACGTCTTTCGATAGATTGGAATGATTTCAACTCTGTCCTTCGAGGATTATCGATCATCAAGATAATGCTCGATGAGTCCCACATCCACCAATGACATCTAGCAGTATATAGTGCCAATCCAATACAATGAAAGTATGAATCCTTAGGTGCAGTTATCATGTGATTCAGTTCTTTTATTGTGAGTCCCGACTTGACAAAGGTCATAGAGAACTCGTCAGACTCCATTGTCAGTCATATACCAAATTGGCTCGACTCGACTTCACTTGTAAATTTTGTGAAAACTCTTTTTCAGTATTCACACTTGCTTTGGCTAAGATTTTCTGAACTCAGTCTCACAAATTATATAGGACTTCTTTTTTTCTAACAAGATTGATAGATTTCATCTAGATGCATCCTACTCCTAACAGCGAACCTGAACCCAATATAGCCAACATACACAGCAAAGATCCGAATGGCTAAGGATCAAGAAAATGTACAGTCAAACTCAGTAGCCTCATTGCGAATAGTCGATGATACTGTATGTCAAAGGATCACTCATATCACTATAGCATTGAGATAACTACTGACGAGTGAGTAGACATCTAAGTAGTTTCTTGTGTTGGTCACGCTCAGTACTAGTTATTTTCTAACAACCACCTGCACTCTTACTCCAGTGTCTCTACACTATAAAATTGAGGCTCATCTATCCAGAAGGGAGGTGATCCATGCATAGTTCTTTAAATAGATTGATCACTATCTTCCATGATGATCCTTTAATCAGGAGCATTTACAAACTAACCACTAATAATATATGTCTCAAATTCTCAATATCTTGAAAATATATAAAATTATTTTTATTAATTTCTAAGATAAATCATAGATGCATAAATATGTTTGGAAAAAAAAATATTCTTTATTAATAATAAAAGTGTTACAAGTACAAAGTTAAGTTCTAGAATTATAAAATATATCAGCCAACAATTGATTGAAATTCAAGATTTGATGAATGCATATGTATTTCAAAACTTTATTTTTTAAACACCACAATAGAGAATAAGATTAAAATACTTTTAATCTGAATTATGCATGTATGAAAACATAAACCACATGGATCTATCTCATATGCTGAAATTGATATATGCTGAAATTCAGATTGTGATCAAATCACATACCTATTTTACAATTTTTTTCTTCAAATCTGGATCTGTAAGAGAAGAGATTCTTTTTTAGCCGTATAAGTATCTGACCTGTATGAGTATCCACTCGAGATCAGTCTGGAACAGTCCTCTTCAATTTGAATTTTTTTTTTCAAAAATTCAGCCTGCTGAATCTGAATGAAGTCTGGATCGCGATCAACACTTAATCTCTTTCTTTGATCTTCTTCTTCTCCTCTTCTCTAAAGTTTCTCCTTGCTATGTGCTACTACTAGATGCTAGAAACCAACAAGAAAGAGGCATCCAATAGTCTTTGGACGTGGAACACCTTGGGACGCATGTCCCAAGAGAAGGGGCGAGTAGAACGCCCAAGAGAGAAGAGAAAAAGGAAGGAAGAGAGGGTGTGGAGACCTTCTATGGGCATGGGGGCTGCTGGTTTGGATGCTCTAGGGACCTTAGGGGAGGTCCCTTTAAATAGATATAAGGATTAAATCCTATTCAATCACATAATACAAGTCCTACTTGCATTGAGTTTCCTATTAACTTAAGTTATCCAACTTATTTTAGGAGATCCTTTAGGCACCGACAATTGGAGCTCTTGCACTCATAATTAGACACCTTAAAATACACCCAAGAGACACCCCATAAGAGAACTAAAGGCCCTCTAATCAATATATATGCCCAGCTTGATCAAATCAAAGTAGTGCCCAAGAATAACTATCAAAGAAATTAATTAGGGACTTGCACCCTTAATTTTATATGATCCATAACCTTAGACACCTAACAATTGGAGTCTCATGAATCTTATTCATATAAATTATTAGCAGATAATTAAGTTAGAATTATCTTATCAAATAAGTAATCCCAACGAAAAGAAAAATTAGGTCCAACCATGTGCTAGCAAGGTTATCATGAACCTAATGGATTTCTCTAAATCCAATTGATACTTTATAAGCTCAATTATTTATTTCAGACCTAATCTCTTTGTTGTGTGATCTCATAGATTCAATTCTATTTGGTAGTGAGACATACAATGATTTCTATCATCGTATCATTGAAACTCTTTTCAATGTCGGAATAATTTTACTCTAACTCAGTAAGGATTGTCGATCCAGAACAATTCTAGTGAGCTCTCACAATCCACCAATGACATCTAGTAGTATTTAGTGGCAACCCAGTAGAACTGAAATGAATCTTTAGGTGTCGTTAATGTGTGATTCAGTCCCTCTATCGTGAATCCCGACTTGATGGCAGGTCATGGATAAATCGTCAAACCTCATCATCAGTCATATGATAGATTTGATTAGCTCAAGTCTAGTTGTGACTTTTATGAAAACTCTTTTCTATCAATTATATTGCTTTGGCTGACTCTTGGACTTAGCCTTTCAAATCTCATAGGACTACTCTTCTCTATCAAGATCAATAGATCCTATCTTGATACGCACCCCACTCCTACAGTGGACCAACTATCGCCAACATCTACTACAAGGGCTTATTGAGATCCATGTTTATATATCAGTCAAACTCCAGCAGCCTTACTGTAAGTAGCAGTACCATCTCAAGTCAAAGGATCAGTCATACTACCACAGCATCGAGATAAGTACTAACGATCGAATAAAAATCCAAGTGATCTCTCATATGGTCACGCTCAGTACTAATTATTCTCTAACAACTACCCGTACTCATCGTCCTGTGTCTCTACATAGTAGACTAGAGACTCATTTATCTCGAAGAAAGCGATTTATGCATCAGTCTATCTGGATCTATCACTATCCTCATAATGATCCTATGACCGGGAGCATTTAAGAATTAAATACATATCTCTAATTCTCAATACCTTGAGAATATGTATCAAAATTAATTTCATAGAGGATTCAAGGATACATCATACTTGAATGAAAAAGAACTTACCCTTTTATTGATCATATCAATATATTAAGTATAAAATTATGCTCTCGATGTATTATAATGTGTCAGCCATATTGGCTTCTAGGACATACATCTAACAATCTCTCACTTGGACTAAAGCCAATTGACCATAAATTTAAGTCTCATCTTCTCAAAGTGGACTTCTATTTTCGATTGGCTCAACTACTTAGTCAGCGAATTTACCACGTTGTCTGCGGAGTCTACTCTTTGCACTTTGATATGTCTCTTTTCGAGACAGTCACGTATGATATGAAACCGTTACTCGATGTACTTAGATTTTTTATGAGACCTCGACTCCTTAGTAAGTATTATGACTCCATTGTTGTCACAGTACAACGGTATGTCATCCGATGTCATAACCCCAAATTTTATGACGAACTTCTTGAACCAGAAGCCTTCCTTTGCAGCATCCGAAGCAACAACATATTCAGCCTCAATGATCGAATTCGCTATGATGGTTGCTTGAAACTCTTCCAGCTAACTACACCACCATTGCAAACGAACATGTACCCTGATGTAGACTTTCTATCATCAGGATCAGACATGAAGTCTGAATCAGTATACCCCTCGACTAGCAACTTAGAATGACCTCCAAAGATCAAGAACAAATATTTAGTCTTTTTTAAGTGCTTAAGGATGTTCTTCACAACTATCCAGTGCTCCTCGCTTGGATTCAACTGATATCTGCTCGTGACACTCACGACAAGGACAATATCAGGTTGAGTACATAGCATGGCATACAGGAGGCTCCCTATAGCCGAGGCATAAGGAATCCTACTCATGCGCTGCACTTTTTCAGATGTGATCGGACACATTGTCTTGGAGAGACTAATACTATGTCTAAGAGGTAAGAGACCTCTCTTGGAGTTTTGCATGTGGAACCTCTTCAGCACCTTCTCTATATACAGCTTTTGTGACAGGCCAAACATCCATTTAAGTCTATCCCTATAGATTTTTATTCTGAGAATATAGGATGCTTCTCTTAAGTCTTTCATGAAAAATTTTTTAGACAACCATCTTTTGACCGTGGTTAGTATGGGAATATCATTTCCAGTGAGAAGAATATTATCCATGTACAATACGAGGAAGGTGATCACACTCCCGCTGACTCTTGTACACAGAAGGTTCTTCTTTATTTTTAATGAAATCAAATAATTTGATTGCCTCATCAAAATGATGGTTCCAACTCTGAGAAGCTTGCTTTAATCCATATATGGACCTTTACAGCTTGCAGACTCTGTGATCACCATCACCGGATGTGAAACCCTTAGGCTGCTCTATGTAGATATTTTCTTTAAGATATTCATTTAGAAAAGTAATTTTCACATCCATCTGTCAGATTTCATAATCATAGTAAGCTGCAACAGCAAGCAGAGTGTGGATGAATTTCAGTATGACTATAGACGAGAAGATTTTTTGATAGTCAATACCCTCATACTGACTATAACCTTGAGCCACAAGTCTAGCTTTATAGATCTCTACTTTACCATCGGCACCTATCTTTCTTTTGTAGATCTATTTACACCCAATGGGTACAATATCCGTAGGTAAATCCACTAAGGTCCAGACTTGGTTTGAGTGTATCGAGTCAATTTCTGACTTCATCGCATCTAATCATTTTTTGGAATCGATGTTAGACATCATCTCGTCAAAAGTATTAGGATCATCAGTATGACCCCTATCTCTCATAAGAAATATTTTCTTTACTTCCTCCGTAAGCATATCCATGTACCTTTCAGAAGATTGGAAGATCCTGCTAGATCTACAAAGTGGTAGAGGAACATCAACTACTAGCTTATGGACTATAGGTTCTTGAGGATCTATAGCTTTTGGCTCTTCAGAGACTTTTTCTTCGAGCTTCACTAACCTCCCACTGCCATCATCTTGGATAAATTATTTTTCTAAGAATATAATATTTTGACTTACAATCATATTGTGGTCTTGTGGAAAGCAGTAGTATCCCATAGATTCTTTTGGATACCCTATAAAGTGAGCTATAATAGATCTATCCTCCAACTTGTCTGCCATCTGTTTGTTGACATAGGTCGGATATCTTTAAGTCTTAAGATAACCCATACTTATCTTATTATCGAACCATATCTCATACGGTGTGGTAAGAACGGACTTTGATGGAACCCTATTCAACAAGTGAATGACAGTTAATAAAGTATGTCCCCAAAGAAATAAGGGTAGATCAGTGAAGCTTATTATGGACCTGACCATAGCCAATAGGGTCCTTTTCTTCTTTCAGATATCCTGTTGAGCTGAGGTGTTCTAGGAGACATCTATTGAAAGACTATACCGTTGTCCTTAAGATATTTCAAATATTTTTGAGTAAGGTATTCACCTCCTCGATCAGATTGAAAAATCTTAACGGATTTGTTTGTCTGCTTTTTTACTTCATACTTGAATTTTTTGAACTTTTTAAAGGCTTCAGACTAATATTTCATGAGATACATATATCCGTACCTAGACAGATCATCAGTAAAGATAATGAAGTAGGTATAATAACCTCTAGCCTGCACATCAAATGGCCCACATACGTCGGTGTGTATCAGGGCAAGTAGCTCTGTGGCCATTTCTCCATGTCCTACAAAGAGTAATTTGGTCATTTTTTTTGAAGGTAGGATTCACAAGCTGGATATAACTCTGAGTTAAGAGAGCCAAGGATCCCATCCTTCTCCAGTCTATTTATCCTGTTCTCTCCAATATAGCCTAGTTTATGGTGCCACAAGTACTTCTAGTTAAATTTATCTCTAGATCTCTTTTGGCCTATAACACTCACTATTTATTCGTTTAGGTTCACATTCGCATCAACATACAAGTGATAAAGACTATCAATTAAAAGACCTCATGCAACCAATTTATTTTGTAAATAAATAGAATAAAAATTTTTATTGAAATAAATTTTAAAACCTTCCTGTGTTAGCACAGATACAGAAATTAAATTCTAACTAGCTATAGTAACATAATAATAATCTTTCAAATCTAGTCTAATACCAGACGGTAATTGAAGAGGGTAAGTGCCAACAGCCTCTGTAGCAACCTTTGCTCCATTGCCGATCTGAAGGATCATGTCATCTTTTCTCAACCTCCTATTTTCTATCAGACTCTGTATTGAGGTATATATATGAGCACTCGAGCCAGAGTCTAATATCTAACTAGAAGTATAAAAAATTATAAGGTTATATTCAATTATAAGCATACCTTCAGAAGGCTTATCATCCTTTTTGTTCTTTAGGCTCTCTAGGTATTTAGGATAGTTTCTCCTCCAGTGGCCTTTAGCATGACAGTGGAAATACTTTCTCTTTGCCTCAGCCGCCTTTGGACCATTCTTCTTCGGCTTGCTCTCTTTCTTCTGCTTCTTTGTGGATTTAATCTTCTTCTTTCCAGTAGACTTTTTCTTGGAAGAAGAAGTCTACTCCACAGTGAGAACAGTACCTCTTGAACTCTTCAAGGTACCCTTTGTGGTGACCAATATGTTGACGAGTTCGAAAATAGTGCAGTCAAATTTGTTCATATGAAAATTTACAATGAATTGACTATATGAACTGTAAGGGATTGAAGGATTAGATCCATCTACAATTTCTTTTGCATATTTAGCTTGAGCTTTTCAAGCTCCTTAATGTCTTTGATCACTGTCATACAGTGCTCATGGATAGACTGCCCCTCATACATTTTTAGATTGAAGGATCTCTTAGACACTTCAAAGCACGCAGTATGGCTCTGCTCACCATACAACTCTTATAGGTGAGTGATCATGGCCTGGACACTGGGCATATGCTTGTGCTGACTTTGCAACTCATTTGACATGGATGCCAGTACACAGCACTTGACCCGACTGTCTTCATCCATCCACTTCTCAAAAGCAGCTCTTTGCTCAATAGTAGGATGGTTTGGTAGCACTACGGGATCTTAGTCGAGAATATGGCTTAACTTTTCTAAGGTCAGAACAATCCTGAGGTTTTTGAGCCAGTTTTTAAAATTATTATCGATCAAATAATTGGTTTCAAAGATGCGGACTAGAGGATTTGAGGTTGACATGATGGTTTAACTGCGAGAATAGAGATTCAAGTTAGATTTTTGTACTTAATATTTATATTTGCTTCTAAAAATTTTAAAATATAAATAATGACTCCTACTAATTTATTGGATCCCTCCACTCTCCAGAAGAAAATAAAAATTCTGACGCAATAAAAAATTCCTAGTGGGTGCTGTGGTCCCACCAATGACATGCACCTCACCTAACAGTTATTGGTAATATGCACACCGATGCATAGGTAACTCTTTATCTAGATGCTTCTTTAAGTATGTTGCAGCGACTTGATCTCTAAGTCTTATGGGCTCACCTAACAGTTATTGCCCAAACTTCTTAGTTAAGCCCGACCCACCATTCACAAGCAGGTGCAAGGTTATCATTGGACCCCTCACCTAATAATTATTGGGTCCAACCCCATTCTTACCCTAGAGTAACTCTTTACTAATAGAGTGGTTGCGTGTTCCTGATGCAACTAAACCACTGTAACTAGTCGAGAACAATCAACGCTGGTAGCACGCTCGCACATCTACAATGGTGGAAGACCTATGGACTTAATATTTATGGAGTGATTTAGATTTAGATCTCATCTAATCAATCATCATATAACTGATCTAACTGACATGGGCTAAACCAAACTACCAAGCAACCTAATTCAAGATCCAATCTTCCAAATTGACTAGGTAAGTAGAGATCAGTGGGGGTACCCCCATTAATCTTTCTTTAGATACCAATAAATTGATCAGATCAGCTAACATAATCAATTAAATAACCACGTCTCATTAACTTGCCTTAGACATCAATAGGTCGATTGATCAGAATTGGTTAGCTCAAGCGAATCAGATTCAAATCAACGAGCCAAATTAGGTCCTTAGATTAATCAATTCTATATATAAGATTTAATTAATTTGATCGACAATAATTATATGATCATTAATTTAATTAATCTAATCTTGATCAACACTTGACTTGATTTGATCAATTACTTAATCAGATTAGACCCATATGACTCAAATCAAAAATCTTAAATGTAATTCTATTATATAACCTAATTAATAGTTTTTTCATGACCAAAATCTTCATGCACAAACATAAATTTCAGATTCTAAAATTATATTTCAGATCTAAATTCTTTACATGAAAGTAAATTTTAAAATATAAAAATAATTTTAAGATTTTAACACATAAATATATATCATATATATGCATGTAAATTTAGATCTAAATAAAATTTTAGATCTAAGCATGATATCATATATCTCATATACTAATCATAGACTAGATTAAAAGTAAATTTATGATTTAAATATGCAAACATATAATACATATATGGATCAAAATTCAGATCTATGCATGCAATAACATATCAATTATATATTCTAAAATTAAACTTAAAATTAAATTTTAGATTAAAAAATCTATTTATATATCTCATATATCAAAAAAAATTTGATATTAAAACTTTTTCAAAAATAGGTATATCAAAATTCTGCATATGAAAATCCGTGGCTCTGATACCACTGTTGAAATTTGGAGTTTGGTGCATGCATATGTGTTTCAAAATTTTATTTTTTAAATATCATAGTGAAGAATAAGATTAAAATATTTTTAATCTAAATTATATATATATAAAAATATAAAATCATATGAATCTATCTCATATGCTGAAATTGATATATGCTGAAATTCAGATTGTGATCAAATCACATACCTGTTTCGCAATCTTTTTCTTCAAATCTGAATCTGAAAGAGAAGAGATTTTTTCTTAACCATACAAGTGTCCAACCTCTATGAGTATCTACTTAAGATCAACTTGGAACAGCTCTCTTCAATCTAAATTTTTTTCTTCAAAAATTTAGTCTACTGAATCTGAACGAAGCCTGGATCGCGATCAATACTTGATCTCTTTCCTTGATCTTCTTCTTTTCCTCTTCTCTAAAATTTTTTCTTGCTATGTGCTACTACCAGATGCTAGAAACCAGCAAGAAAGCACCCAACAGTCTTTGGACGTGGAACACCTTGGGACACATGTCCCAAGAGAAGGGGTGAGTAGAATGTCCAAGAGAAAAGAGAAAAGGGGAGGAAGAGAGGGCGTGGAGACCTTCTATGAGCATGGGGGCTGCTGGTTTGGATGCTTTAAGAATTTTAGGGGAGGTCCCTTTAAATAGGCACAAGAATTGAATCCTATTCGATCACATAATACAAGTCCTAGTTGCATTGGGTTTTCTATTAACTTAAGTTATCCAACTTACTTTAAGAGACCCTTTAGGCGCCAACAATTGGAGCCCTTACACTCATAATTAGACACCCCAAAATACACTCAAGAGACATCCCATAAGAGAACTAAAGGCCCTCTAATCAATGGACATGCCCAGCTTGATCAAATCAAGGTGATGCCCAAGAATAACTCTTAAGAAAATTAATAAGAGACTTGCACCCTTAATTTATATAATCCATAATCTTAGACACCCAATAATTGGTGTCTCATGAATCTTATTCATGTAGGTTATTAGCAAATAATTAAGTTAGAATTATCTTATCAAATAAGTAATCCCAACAAAAAGAAGAATTGGGTCCAACCATGTGCTAGCAAGGTTATCATGAACCCAATAGGTTTCTCTAAACTCAATTGACATTTCATAAGCTTAATTACTTATTCTAGGCCTAATCCCTTTATTGTGTGACTCCATAGGTTCAATTCTATCTGGTAGTGAGACATGCAATAATCTTTATCATCGTATTATTGAAACTCTTTTCAATGGATCGAAATAATTTCACTCTAATTTAGTAAAGATTATCGATCCAGAACAATCCTAGTGAGCTCTCACAATCCATTAGTGATATCTAGCAGTATGTAGTGGCAACCCAGTGGAACTGAAATAAACTTCTAGGTGTAGTTAACATGTGATTCAGTCTCCCTATCGTGAGTCCCGACTTGATGGCAGGTCATGAATAAATCGCTAAACCTCATCATCAGTCATATGATAGATTTGATTAGCTCAAGTCCAGTTGTGACTTCTATAAATTTTTTTTCATTAATCACACTGCTGTAGCTACAGACTCTTGGACTTAGCTTTTCAAATCTTATAGGACTACTCCTCTCTATCAAGATCGATAGATCCTATCTTGATGCGCACCCCACTCCTACAGTGGACCAACTGTCACCAACATCCACTACAATGGCTCATTAAGATCCATGGTTATGTGTCAGTCAAACCCCAGCAGTCTCATTATGAGTAGCAGTACCATCTCAAGTCAAAAGACCAGTCATACTACTACAGTATCGAGATAATTACTAACGATCGAATAAAAATTCAAGTGATCTTTCGTATGGTCACGTTCAGTACTAGTTATTCTCTAACAACTATACGCACTCGTCGTCCTGTGTCTCTACATAGTAGATCAGAGACTCATCTATCTCAAAAAAAATGATTTATGTACCAGTCTATATGTATCTATCACCATCCTCATGATGATCCTATGATCGAGAGTATTTATGAATTAAATACATGTCTCTAATTTTTAGCACCTTGAGAATATATATCAAAACTAATTTCATAGACGATTCAAGAACACATTATGCTTGAATGAAAAAGAACTTATCTTTTTGTTGATCATATCAATATATTAAGTATAAAATTATGCCCTAGATGTATTACAATGTGTCAGCCATATTAGCTTCTAAGATATACATCTAATATAATTGTCTTCTAATGCACAAATCTAACAAACTCCTACTTGACCTCAAGCCAATTGGCCATATACCTTAGATCCATCTTCTCAAGATGAGCTTTGATCTTTTGCTGACCGAGAGGCTTGGTCAGTGAATCCGCCATGTTCTTCGTGGAGTCGACTCTCAACATCTTGACGAACTTCTTTTTGAGTTATTCACATAAGATGTGAAACCACCACTCTATATTCTTGGACTTCTGATAAGACCTAGGCTCCTTAGCGAGGGCTATGGCACCGTTGTTATCGTAGTATAGTGCAATTGTATCTGATGGCATCACATCCAGCTCCGTAATAAACTTTTTGAATCAAAAAGCTTCCTTAGCAATTTCAGAGGTGGCAATGTACTCAGATTTCATGGTCAAATCTGTAATAACTGACTGCTTGAAATTCTTTCAGCTAACCGATCCTCCATTACACAAGAAAATACATCCCGATATAGATTTTTTATCATCGACATCAGTCATGAAGTCTGAATCGGTGTATCCCTCCACTTTTAGCTCCGATCCTCTACCAAAGACCAAGAATAAATTCTTAGTTCTTCTCAACTACTTAAGAATATTCTTCACAGCAATCTAATATTCTTCACTTGATTTACCTGATATCTGCTCGTGACACTACGGCAAAGGCTATATCAGGTCGTATATATAACATGACATACATGAGGCTCCATATTATCGAAGCATAAGAGATCTTGCTCATGCACTGGATCTCCTCAGGTGTGTCCGGATATATTTTTTTGGAGAGATGAATGCCATATCTGAAGGGCAAGAGATCTCTTTTGAAGTTTTTCATGCTGAACCTCTTCAGCACCTCTTCTATGTACATTCACCATGAGAGTCCTATCATGCTCTTATATTTATCCCTATAGATCTTTATACTAAGAATGTAGGAAGCTTCTCTTAGATCTTTCATGGTGAATTCTTTTGATAATCATATTTTGACCGATGTCAGTGTAAAAATATCATTCTCAATTAGGAGGATATCATCTACGTACAATACGAAGAATGTGACAGCACTTTCACTGACCTTTTTATATACATGGCTCTTCTTCATTTTTGATGAAATCAAATATTTTGATCACATCATTAAAGCAAATATTCCAACTCTGAGATACTTGCTTGAGTTTATATATGAACCTTTGCAGCTTGCAGACCTTATGATCACTATCACTGGATATGAAATCTAAAGACTGCTCTATATAGATATCTTCCTCAAGATATCTATTTAAAAAAATAGTTTTTACATCTATCTATCAAATTTCATAATCATAAAAAGCTGCAATTGCAAGTAGAGTCTGGATGAAATTCAGCATGGCCATGGGCAAAAAATTTTTTGATAGTCAATATCTTCATGTTGACTATAACTTTTCACAACCAGCCTTATCTTATAGGTCTCTATCTTGCCATCCAACCCAATTTTTCTTTTATAGATCCATTTGCATCCAATAGGTCAATACCTTCAGGTGGATCTCTTAAGGTCCAAACCTGATTAGAATGCATGGAGTCAATTTTTGACTTTATCACTTCTATCTATTTTTTGAGTCAACATCTAACATCGCCTCATCATAGGTCTTGAGATCATTCCTAATATCCCTATCTCCCACAATGAATGCTTCTTCTAGATTCTCTGTAAGAATACCTAGGTATCTTTTAGGAGAACGGGAGATCCTACTTGATTTACGAGGTGGAGGAGGTACCACATCCATGGGCTCACTACTAGGTTCAGATTCTTGGACTCGATGCTCTTCAGAGACCTCTTCAAGCTTAATCTTTCTCCCACCGCCTTCATCTTGGATAAACTCTTTTTTCAAGAAGACGGTATGATGGCTTACAATCATATTGTGATCCTCAAGAAGATAGAAGTAGTATCCCATGAATTTCTTAAGATACCCGATAAAATGAGTCCTAAAAGATCTAACCTCTAACTTGTCTGCCTGCTGTCGCTTGACATGGGTCGGACATCTCCAAATTTTGAGATATCCAAGAGTTGGTTTTTTACCATGCCATAACTCGTATGGTGTGGTAGGATCAAATTTAGAGAAAACTCGATTCAAAAGATAAATTACAGAAAGTAATGCATGTCCCCAGAGAAAAACAAGAAAATCTATGAAGCTCATCATAGACCGGACCATATGTAATAAGTTTTGGTTCCTCCTTTCAGATATCTTGTTGAGTTAAGGCATCCCTGGAGGTGTCCACTGTGAGACTATACCGTTATCCTTGAGATAGATCCAAAATTCTTCGTTAAGGTATTTTCCTCCTCGATCTAATCGAAGAACCTTTATAGATTTTTTGATCGCTTTTCTACTTCATATATGAACTCAATAAACTTTTCAAAGGCTTCAGACTTTCGATGCATCAAATATATAAAATTATATTGTAAATAATCATCGATAAAAGTTATGAAACATACATAGCTATCCCTGATTTGTACATCGAATGGACCACATACATCAGTGTGTACCAGGGCTAATATCTCAGTGGTCCTTTCTCCTTATCCCACAAAAGGTAGCTTAGCCATTTTTTCTTGAAGACAGGACTGACAAACCGTATAAGACTCAGAAGTTAATGGCTTGAGAAGGCCATCTTTTTTTAGTTTGTTAACCCTATCCTCTCCTATATGGTCTAGCCTAAGGTGCCATAGATATTTTTGGCCAATCCTATCTCTAAGTCTCTTGACCCTACAGCATTCATAGTTTGCTCGTTAATATTAACACTTGCATCCATATGCAAATGATAAAGATCGTCAATCAAGAAAATATGTGCAACAACTTTATTTTTAAAATAAATTACACACATCTTTATTGAAATAAAAATTATAGTTATCCAGTGCCAGCACAGATATGAAAATTAAATTCCTACTAGCTATAGGTACATAATAGCAGTCTTTCAAAATTAAACTAATTCCTAATGGTAGTCACAGAGAATAGGTCCCGATGGTCACAGCAGCTACTCTTGCTCCATTACCGATCCAGAGAGTGATCTCATCTTTCCTCAGCCCTCTAACTTTTTTCAGACTTTGCATAGAAGTGCACAAGTGAGCACTTGAAGCAGAATCTGGAACCCAACTAGAAGAAGAGAAAACCATTAGATTTGTTTCAATAACGAGCAAATCAGATGTACCTTCAGAAGACCTATCTTTCTTCCTTTTCTTCACAATCGTCAAGTAGGCTAGACAGTTCCTTCTCTAATGGCCTTTGACATTCCAGTGAAAATATTTTTCTTTATCGTCAGCCTTCTTCGAAACCTACTTCTTGAGCTTGGCTTCGTTCTTTTATTTTTTTGTAGACTTTTTTTAAAGAAGATTTTCTCTTAGAGAAAGTCTACTTCACAATCAGAACTGTACCCCTTAAATTTTTCAAGATGTCCTTAGCTATCATCAACATGTTTGCAATTCGGATAAAGTACTATCAATCTTATTCATATGGTAGTTTATAATGAACTACCCATATGAATTAGAAAGAGATTGGAGGATCAAATCCACCTGCAATTCTTTATCCATATTTATCCCGAGCTTTTGAAGTTCTTCGATGCCCTTGATCATTGTCAAACAATAATCATTGATGGACTGTCCATCATGCATTTTCGCTCTGAATAGTCCTTTGGAGACCTCAAAATGAGCTGTGCAACTATGCTCACTATACAACTCTTGCAAATGAGTCAGCATCTCTTTGGTAGTTCTCATGTCTTCATGCTGTTACTGAAGATCATTGGATATGGATGCTAGAATATAGCACTTTATTTTTGTTGCTCCAAGAATTAATTTTGATAATCACAAACTATTTAAGGAGACTACTCATGAGTTTTTTTATCTTTGTAAAATATTTGTGTGATATTTCAGGTAGTTCAAAAGATTAGGTTTGAAAAGCCTCATCAAGTGTGCCAAAATTGAAGTTTCTGCAAGTTGGAGAAGTTTTCGAAGCTTTTTAAGAGTGTCCAATTGATTTGAAGTCTTTTGAGAGCATTTGAAAGTATTCTGATAAGTTTTAAATCTTGAATACATGAAAAATTAGGTTAGCACAAAATGAGGCGACCCATCTGGGTCATTCCCTTTCATTGGGCAGTCGACACACTTTAATTTGGCTCATGACATGCAATGGGACGATCCACTTGGGACGATCCATGCAGTGGGAGGATCCACCTGAAACGATCCTTAAGATCCTGAGACCAAAATAGAAAGCTGAACTTTCTGTCTGACCAAATGAGGTGTCTCATAGGACTTTTCAGTCACAGTGGGATGACCCATATGGGACGATCCATTCTGGGCGAGCTTCATAATGGCTAATTTTCAATCCATTTTTGATGTATTTAATATGCATTAAATACTCTCCAACGACTCTAAACCGATACTAAGATATTCTCAAGTGCAAATGTTGATTATAAATGCTCTCTTGAAGTAGAAAATCACAAGTTTTGCAAGCATTCAAGTTCACATCCGAGAAAAGCTCAAACAAGCCCTAAAGAGAGGAAAAGAAGTATTTAATCACTTCACCAACCACTCTCCAGCTGTAATCAAGTGTACAATTTATTGAGAGTGTTCAGTAAAAATTTCTTTTCCTTAAATATTATATTTTTATTGTATTTATTATATTTTCTTGAGGGGATATTGTGCTGAATTTTTGTACCCTATTTTTCTCATATTGTATTTGGATTTTTGAGTTTTGGAGAGTTTCCAAAACTCAGTTGGATTGATCCAAACCTTGAATCAGATTGTTGAAGGTTCACTTGTATCTGAAAAATAAGTATTCTTGCTTGGATAGAAAGGATCAGAGTTGTCTGATATTTTATAACTTTAAAATCTATTTAGTGGATTGAATTCTCAAGTAAAAATTTAGGGAGTGGATGTAGGTGCAAGGTTAGTACCGAACCACTATAAATTCTTGATATTTATTATGCTTGCATCTCTTTAGTTGTTCTTTATATTTAATATTTATTTATCTCTCATCTGTGTTTGATTTTATCTTTATTACAAATTAACTCATTCTACTCAACACCTTAGCACATTATTTAGGTGCACTAATCTCGAAAATTTTAAAAAGACCCAATTTGCCCCCTCTCTTAGGCTCCATATCTGGACAACAAGTGTATCAGAGTCTGATGCTCTGGTCCTTGCTTAATTTAACTATTAAGAGCTAAAGATCTATGACAGTCTAATTTGGTACATTCCTAGCCGAAGGGCAATCCATAAACTGACCTCCACTTTTCAATGGGTCAAACTATACCTATTGAAAAATTCAAAAAAAAATTTTATTCAAACACTTGACTATGATATGTGAAGTATCATAGTAAATGGACCACACACACCAACTAAATTGATTGATGGTGTATCTCTCCCTAAGTCAAAAGGTGAATGGGATGAATTTGATAAGAAAATAGCTTAGCTCAATGCTAAAGCCATGAATATTTTATATTATGCTTTAGATGTAAATAAATTTAATTATATTTTTACATATAATTCTGGTAAAAAAATTTAGGATAGGTTAGAAGTCACACATGAAGGCACAAACCAAGTAAAAAAGTCTAAGATAAATATGTTTGTGCACAACTATGAACTGTTTAAAATAAAATCTGAAGAGTCAATAACTTAAATGTTCATCCATTTCATTGACATCATAAATGATTTAAAAAGTCTTGATAAATATTATTCTAATAGTGATCTTGTGAAAAAAGTACTCAGGTCCTTACCAAGATCGTGGGAGGTAAAGGTCACTACAATCTAAGAAGCCAAGGATTTAAATATTCTACCATTGGAGGAGCTTCTTGGATCCCTCATCACTTATAAACTGACTATGAAGCAACACTCTGAGGAGAAAATAAGAAGAAAGAAGACTATCGCTCTCAAGTCGACAGTTCAGGAAGAAGAAGATACAGAAAAATCAGACAATAGCGAGGAAGATGAAGATTTGGCCCTGATCATCAAAAAATTTAGATGCTTCATGAGAAGAAAGAGACAAGAGATTAAGAGAAGACTACCAACTAAGGGAGAGCCAAGTAAAGAAAAAGAAAAGGATCAGCCCATTATTTGTTATAAGTGTAAGAAGTCAGGCCACTTCAGATCAGAATGCTCCGAGCTCAAGAAAGGTCAAAAAAAATTCAAAAAGAAAAAGATAATGATGGCTACATAGAGCGACAGTGATGACTCCACCACAGATGAAGAATCTCATGAAAAAGCCAACCTGTGCCTTATGGCATATGAAAATGAGGTATCCCCCGAAACTCAAAATGAATTTACTTATGATGAACTGCTAGAAGCTTTTCATGAACTTTTGGATGATTTAAAAGAATAAAAAATAAAAAAAAATTAAAATTAAGAAATCAAGTATTAGCTAAAGAAAAAGAAGAAGTTGATAATAAAAATAAAGAATTAGAACTAAAGAATCAATCCCTATTAAAAGAAAAAGATAAATTTTTAAGCCAAAATGAAACTCTTGTAAAAAAAAATTAAAAACTAGAGGAAGAGGTAACCAAGTTAAAACCTATAGTTGATAAATTTATATTAAGTTCAAGCAAACTTTAGATGATTATTGATAATCAAAAAGCTATATATGATAAAACTGGACTTGGCTATAACACTCTTAGAAAATAAAAATTTTTGAAAAATATTTTTATCAATGCATCTATAAGAAAATTATCAAATATTATTTATTTTAAATATAATAAAATAGAGTATAAAACTTATTTATGTTTATTAAATAAAGTTGATGATAGAAATATTAAGAAAATATGGATTACAAAAGGAACCATTGTGACTAACCCCAAAAGATCTAAGTTAGCTTGAGTACCTAAGATTAAAACTTGATTTTATGTGTGCAGGTGTGTTTTGCATCCTAAACAATAAAACAGAAGTGGTATCTTGATAGTGGATTCTCAAGACACATGACTGGTGATGAATCTCAATTCATCACATTAGAAGTCAAGAATGGAGGGATGGTCACCTTTAGAGATAATGGTAAAGGAAAGATCATCGATATTGGTAATATTGGTATCACTCTTTCTACTTGTATTGAAAATATATTACTTGTAGATGGTCTTAAGTATAATCTTTTAAGTATTAGTCAATTATGTGATAAAGGTTATAAAATAGTTTTTGAATCATCTATGTGCATTGTAACTAGTCCTTCTGATGTTAGCACTAGATTCATTGGATATAGACATGGTAATGTATACATGGTTGATTTGGATAATCTATCCTTACAAAATATGCAATGTCTTGTGGCCATGAATGCTAAAATTAATGAGACTAGTTGGCTTTGGCACCGTAGGCTGGCATATATCAGTATGCACACACCTTCTAAAATTATTAAAAAAAATTGATTTTTGATTTATCAAAAATTAATTTTGATAAAAATAAAATTTATGATGTATGTCAATTAGATAAACAAATAATTTTTTTTTAATCTAAAAATATTATTTTAATTTTTAAACCTTTAGAGCTCTTACATATGGATTTATTTGGTCCTACAAGGATAACTAGTCTAGGAGAAAAAAGATATAATTTTATAATTATTGATGATTTTTTGTATTTTACTTGGATTTTATTTTTAACTTCTAAGAATAAAATATTTTCAGTATTCTCTAAATTTTATCGAAATATTTTGAATGAAAAAAGTTTACCAATTATTTCTATACAAAGTGACTATGGCACTGAATTTAAAAACAAAGATTTTGAAAAATTTTATGATGAAAAGGACATAGATCATAACTTCTCAGTACCTAAAACACCACAACAAAATAAAGTTATTGAAAGAAAAAATAGAATCCTAGAAGAAATGACCCGTAACATACTATGTGAAAGCAAACTCTCAAAATATTTTTAGGTAGAGGCAATTAACACAGTATGTTATATTTTAAACCATGCTTTAATAAGACCTATTTTAAAAAAAAAAATCTTATGAATTATGGAAAGATTGAAAACTTAATATAGATTATTTTTATATTTTTGGTTGTCGGTATTTTATTTTAAATAATGGTAAAGATAGCTTATGCAAATTTGATGCTAAATTTGATAAAACTATCTTTCTTGGCTATTCCACTTTTAGCAAAGCCTTTAGAGTATTTAATAAAAGAATACTAGTAGTGAAAGAGTCAATTCATATAGTTTTTGATGAAACTAATGATCTTCCATCAAGAAAGAGAGAGGATGCTGATGATGCAGGTATTATAGAAGATGGAATAAAAGAGCTCATCCTTGATGACTCAATTGAGTGAAATAAGGATCAATTGGATAAAAAATATGAGGATGAAAGCATCAATGATCAGAACATTCAAGAACAACCTTTGGACGCAGGTAATCTTCCAAGAGAATGGAGGTATGTCCACAATCATCTCAAAGAATTAATAATTAGTGATCTGACATAAGGAGTAAGAACTAGATCCTCACTTAGAGATATTTGTAATTGTATAACTTTTGTTTCACATCTAGAACCTAAAACAATAGATGAAGCTGAAAAGATCATAACTGGATAATTGTCATGCAAGAAGAGCTAAATCAATTTGAAAGAAACAATGTATAGATACTAATTGCTAGACCTAAAAATCACTCCATAATAGGAACTAAATAGATATATAGGAACAAGTTAGATGAAGATGAAAATGTAATAAAAAATAAAGCAAGATTAGTTGCTAAAGGATACAATCAACAAGAAGAAATTGATTTTGATGAAATATTTGCTCCATTGCTAGACTAGAAGCAATAAGAATGCTACTTGCTTTTGCTTATTTTATGAACTTTAAATTATTTCAAATAGATGTTAAGAGTATTTTTTTAAATGGTTATATTGCTGAAGAAGTCTATATAGAATAATCTCCAAATTTTGAAAGTCATAAATTTTTAGATCATGTATTTAAGTTAAACAAAGTATTATATGGTTTAAAATAAGCTCCTAGACTTGATATGAAAGATTAAGTAAGTTTTTATTAAAAAATAGTTTTTTAAGAGAAAAAATTGATACAACTCTATTTATAAAAAAAAGATAAAAAAATTTTAGTTATATAGATATATGTTGATGATATTATATTTGGATCTATTAATGAAGATTTGTACTAAGAGTTTGTCAAGCTTATGTAGGGAGAGCTCGAGATGAGCATGATGGGATAATTCATTTTTTTTTTCGGACTCCAGATTAAGTAAATGAAGGATGGGATCTCCATCACCCAAAGTAAGTACACAAGAGACTATTAAAGAAATTTGGAATGAAGAGCTCAAAAATTATAAGTACACCTATGACCCTTTTCTGTAAATTAGAAAAAGATGAGTATGATAAAAATATTGATTCAAAGCTCTATAGAGATATGATAGGCTCTTTATTATATCTTACTGCTAGTAGACCTGATATAATATTCAGTGTATGCATGTGTGCTAGATATCAGTTAAATCCTAAAAAATCTTACTTAAATGCTGTTAAGAGAATTTTTAGATACTTAAAAAGAACACAAAATCTAGGACTTTAATTTTCAAAACAATCTTCTATGGACTTAATAGGTTACTCAGATACAAACTTTGCTGGATGTAAACTAGATAGAAAAGGTACTAGTGGAACTTGCCAATTTTTAGAAGTAAACTTAATCTCTTGATTTAGCAAGAAGCAAAATTTGGTAGCATTGTTTGTCGAGGCCGAATACATTACAGTCGAAAGTTGCTGTGCTCAAATTCTATGGATTAAGCAATAACTCATAGATTTTGGTATTGAACTTAAAAACATCCTTATAAGATGTGATAATGCTAGTGCCATCAATTTGACTAAAAATGCTATTCAACACTCTAGATCAAAACACATTGAAATTAGACATCATTTCATAAGAGAACATATTCAAAATAATGATATAATACTTGAATACATAAATATTGAAAAATAACTAGCTGACATTTTCATCAAAGTACTAAATAAAAATAAATTTTATGAAATTAGAAGAAAATTGAGCATCTTAGACCCTTCTGCTTGAACTTTAATTATAATTTTACTCCCAAAATTCTTCTAAAAATTTTTGACTTCATTATCCTAATTTTGGGAGCCATTTATCTTTTTTTTAAGATTTTTTTCAAGATAATTAAAATTCATCAGTGCTATTTAGATACCTTCTCAGATTTTTTTTCATTGAAATATTTAATCAAAAATCATACCAAAATTTATCTAGACTCCTCATGATTATCTCAACTCGATATGATCCATTTCAAATTTTTTTTGAATTTTTTCTCATCGTCTGAACCTTTTCTGGATGGACGATCCATGTGGGATGTCCCAATTGATCGGGCAAACGGATTTCATATGAACCGATCCGTTTAAACTCCTCTCTTAAAAGCTAAGTGGGGTGACTCAATTACTATGCTTCTTCCTCTTCTTCTCATTCCAAACCAAAAACTCTTCCGCTAACTCTCCACCAGCCACAAATCCATCCAGTTAACCACCCAAAATCTTGGATCTTCATCTCAAACCCTAGAGCAAATGTTCTTTCTCTGTATACCCTCTTGCTCTCCATCAAAATCTCAAGCCCTAACTTGCAAATCCCATGATAATCAACCCAAAACCCTCCTCTCCTCTTCATTTCCATCCATCTCTCATCCCTTTTTACCCTCTTGATCAATTTCCCTCCTCTCCTTGGGACCATGGCCCCCAAAATGAGGTTACCGCAGAAAAGAAAGTCTGTAAGATCTTTAGAGGCTGAGGAACGGAGGAAGAAGGCAGCTCAAGCACTGACTCAAGCTTCTCCATCGGTTACACCAAGTAAGATCCCTCTTTCTACAAGAAAAGTAGCTCTGAGAAGAAATATAGATTTTTAATTTTTAAGGAGTGATGGTTTTTCTATTGGAGAGAAATTGATTAAGCAAGGGTGGAGATTTTTTTACAGTTTATCTGAACCTGTGTATATTGATCTTGTTAAAGAATTTTACTCCAATTTAGTCTTCTCTGATGGAGTTTTAAGGTCTACTGTGAAGGGAGTCCAAATTATTTTGAATGCACCTAGGTTAGGTAGACTCCTTTAGATGCCTTATGAGGGTAGTTGTCTAGATGAGCTATTCAGAAAGGAAATTGGACTTAGGACTATCCTTGGAAGAGAAGATGTAAAAGGATTTCTAAAAATTGAGGCCAAAAATCTGAGTGTGGAGATGAGATTGCTCCACCACATGGTGTCTAGGATTTTCTTCCCCAAAAGTGGAAGATATGATTTGGTGATTGGTAGGGATATCTGCTTGATGCACCATATTATTTCTGAGACTCTCTTGAACCTACCTTTCCTGATGATCGATGCCATGAGGGAGGTCTTGAACAAATTCAAGGCTCTTTTGCCATATGACATGGTTCTCACAGTGATTTTTAGGAAGTCTGGAGTGAGCTTTGAGGGAGAGATTGTTTGTAGACTGTCATACACTGACACCTACAACAACCACTCCCTTCGGTGCATGAAATTTGTTAGAATTAATGGCTGTTGGGCCAAGGATCATGCAATTGCAATCGATGAGGATGATGATGAGGAGGAGGGGCATGCTGAGGGGGAGGATCCATCTTCACCTGTGCCTAGGCAGAGTCCAGTTGATCACTCCATTTCGGAGCCTGAGGCAGGATCCTCAGTTAGAGTACCTCCATCAAGCCGTATCATGCCATCTTTTAGTTTGGGGGATGATGATATGGGACTGTTGGCTGAGAGAGTGGCAAACATTTTATCTGTTCAGTAGCAGCGATTTCAAGATCAGCTTCTTCAGCAGTCTCACCAGTTTCAGCAGTAGATCCTCCAGCTGGTGCAGCAATAGTATTGTCAGGCTCCATTGAGTACTTTCTCTGATCCTTCCTCAGACTATTCTATCATGCCACACATATCTTTACTATTGGAGCTTTTGTCTGATCTGAGTACTAGACTGGAGAGTATGGAGAGCTCCTTACTCAGATTCAGTGATAAAATTTTTGATATTGAGAGAGAGATTAGACAAATTTTAGTTTCTCTATCAGGAGGAGCGAGTATTTCGATCATTTCTTCACCTCCGCTGGATGATTTAGCGCGAGAGATAGAGAGACTCCATAGCCTCTTCGTTCTTCTCTTGAGTTGATTCGGACAGACATCAGAGACTCCAGAGACTTTGTATCTACTGATCTAGATGGGCTCCGACTTACAGTGAGGAAGATGTTGTCCTAGTTTGATGCCATTAGGACTCAGCTTCAGTCTAGGCCCTCCGCATCCAGTGAGCCAGCCTTTGTCCAGCCCATTGCATTTCATCCTTCAAAATCTCTCTCTCGGACCAGACCTTTCGATTGAGGATGAGGCTAATCATGTTTCACCGATCTTAATCTTGAGCTCGATGCCCATTCTCATTGATTTCATCATTTTATATTAGGTTACTTAGTTATATTTTGTAGATTGGATGTATGAGAGCTTTATGCTCATGGATATATATTATGACTCTTGTAACCTCTCTTTTTATTGTAATTAACGAATGAGATTATTATCATGGCTCACTTCTTTTTTCTTGGATGAATGAATGAACGACTGTTATACTTGAATGAATGCACTATTACTCTGATACCTGGCATAGAACCATGAAAAATCTTACTCTCTTTAGTCCATTTTTTTGATGATGTCAAAAAGAGGGAGAAAGTAGGGTATTGTCTATCTGAACCTTTTAAAGTTAAATGCTGTTTTAAATTTTTTATTTTGATACAGTATTTTGCACTGATAAGCTTCTGATACGCTTCTGATATGCTCATTTTTTACTCTGATACATCCATTTTTATCTTCATTTTGATATTATTTAAAAAATTGCTCTGATACATCTATTTTTCTTGAGTGCTCTAGTATTTTTGATAATTTTATTTTTGCATGAATGCCAAAATACCTCGATACATTCATTTTTGATTTTACAAAATACTCCAATTTTTTCTCTTTTAATTCTTGATTTCATCCTTACTTTGATATCAAAATGAGAAAAAGAAAAAGAAACATTCTTTTTACATTTATTATTCTGATATTAAAAACAAAGAAGAGAAGAACAAAATTCTTTTATGAACCATCTCTGCTTCAATAAGAAAAATTTTATAAATTGAACACTCTTTATATAAAAAAGAGAGATCTTTTTCAAATGGTCAAAATGATTATTTCTATCTATTTCATATAAGAAAGGAGAAAATTTTAACTGATTAAGAATAATCTTTAGAAAAACTCTGATACTTCACAAATGAGTTTCAACAAAATAAATTAAAATATTAAAATTTACTAAAAAATATGTATCTCATGATTTTCTATGGTATATTCTTACAAGTGCTTCACAAATCCAAATTTTTTTAGCTTTATGGATCTTATGAACACTCAAATATTTTGTCATCATCAAAAAAGAGGAGATTGTTGCTCCAAGAATTAATTTTGATGATCACAAACCATTTGAGGAGACTACTAATGAGTTTTTTTATCTTTGTAGAATATTTATGTGATATTTTAGATAGTCTAAAAGATTGAATTTGAAAAGCCTCATCAAGTGTGTCAAAATTGAAGTTTTTGCAAGTTGGAGAAGTTTTTGAAGTCTTTTGAGAGTGTCCAATTGATTTGAAGTCATTTGAGAGTATGTGAAAGTATTCTGATAAGTTTTGAATCTTAAATACATAAAAAATTAGATTGGCACAAAATGGAGAGACCCATCTGTGTCATCTCCTTTCATTGGATAGCCGGCATACTTCATTTTAGCTCATGGCATGCAGTGGGATGACCCATCTGGGATGACCCCTGAGACTCTGAGATCAAAACAGAAAATTGAACTTTCTGTCTAGCTAAATGAGGCATCCCATGGGACTTCCCAATCACAGTGGGATGACCTATTTTGGGTGAGCTTTGTAACGGCTAGTTTTCAGTCTATTTTTGATGTATTTAATGTGCATTAAACACTCTCCAATGGCTCTAAACTGATACTAAGATATTCTTAAATATAAATGATGATTATAAATACTTTCTTGAAGTGAAAAATCATAAATTTTGTAAGCATTCAAGTTCACATCCGAGAAAAGCTCAAACAAGCCCTAAAGAGAGAAAAAGAAGCATTTAATTACTTCACCAACCACTCTCCAGCTGCAATCAAGTATGCAATTCATTGAGGGTGTTCAGCAAAAGCTTCTTTCCCTTAAGTATTGTATTTCTATTATGTTTATTGTATTTATTTAAGAAGATATTATGCTGAATTTTTTGTACCATATTTTTCTCATATTGTATTTAGATTTTTGAGTTTTGAAAGATTTTCAAAACTCGATTGGATTGATCCAAACCTTGAATCAGATTATTGAGGGTTAGCTTGTATCTAAAAAATAAGTATTCTTGCTTGGATAGTAAGGATCAGAGTTGTCCGACGTGTTGTAACTTTAAAATTTATTTAGTAGAT
This sequence comes from Elaeis guineensis, assembly GCF_000442705.2. Taxonomy (NCBI): domain Eukaryota; kingdom Viridiplantae; phylum Streptophyta; class Magnoliopsida; order Arecales; family Arecaceae; genus Elaeis; species Elaeis guineensis. The sequence goes on from NC_026002.2 coordinate 42,113,453, forward strand.
TAAATTTTTAAGTAGGGACTTGGAGAGTGAATGTAGGAGCAAGGTTGGCACTGAACCACTATAAATTCTTGGTGTTTGTTATGCTTGCATCTCTTTACTTGCTCTTTGTGTTCATTACTTGTTTATATCTCATCTGTGTTTGATTTCATCTTTATTGTGAATCAACTCATTCCACTCAACACCTTAGCACATTATTTAAGTGCACTAATCTTGAAAATTTTAAAAAGATCCAATTCACCCCTCCTTTTGGGCTCCATATCTGGGCAACAATTTTATTATCCTCATCCATCCACTTCTCAAGTGCGACTCGTTGATCAGAGGATGGATGAGCTGATAATACAGGTGCATCCTAATCCAGGACATGGGTTAGCTTTTCAGAACTGAGAACGATTCTTAAATCTGGAGCTAGTCTTTGTAGTTTATCCTGATCAACCTATTTGTGTCAAGGATACGGGCTAAAAGATTTGAACTCAACATGGTTATCTGTGAGAACAGTTTTTAGTTAGATATTTATACTTATTAAATATTTACTTTATAAATTTTAAAAATAAACAAAGGCTCTCACTATTTTTTCAAATCTCCCACACTCTTTAGGTGGAAAAATAAAAACCTATACACGATCGATTTCTAATGGGTACTGCGGTTCTACTGATTTATACACACCTCATCTAATAGTTATTAATGAGCATAGACCAATGAGTAGATAATACCTTATCCATTGCTTCACTAAGCAAGATGCAGCAGGTTCGATCTCTAAGTCTTGTAGCCTTACCTAACAGTTATTGACATATTTTTTTAGTTAAGTCAGACCTACCATTCACCAGCAGACGCAAAGCTATCATAGGGTCCCTCACCTAATAGTTATTGGGTCTAACTCTATCTTTACTCCAGAATATCTAATGTTAATATAGTAGTTGTACCTTTTCGATGCAATCGAATTACTATAACTAGCCGAGAATGATCAACATCAAGAAGGCACCCACATCTCTACAATGGTGGAAGACCACTAGACTTAATATTTAATGAGGAGATTTAAGTTTAGATCTCTTCTAAGTTATCAGATTTGATATCTAATTGATTAAGTTCAGATAAGCACATTCACATATCTGACCTACTTAGTCGGCATGGGTGAACTCGAGTCAGCAAATAATTTAATTCAAAATAATATCCCAGAATGGCCAGGTAAGTTAAGATGAGTGGGGGTCCTCCCATTGCTTTCTTTAGATACCAACGAATTGGTCAGGTTAGATAATGAAATCAATTAAATAATCACCATCTAGGTCCTTGTCTTAGATATCAAATTATCGATTAGAATCGATCAGGTTAACCTATTGACCTAAGCTTGAACCATAGAGCCAAATTAGGTCTTAAGTCAATCAATTCACATCAAAATGTGAGTCGATGTGACCAACTACAACTAAACTTGACTTTAAGCCCCTTTGACCTAACCCCAACCAATAATTGATTAGGCTCAATCAATTGTTCAAAATCGACAATGGATTCTAGTCTGATCTAATCAATTGATTCTAATTATAGTTTGATCATTAGATTTAATTTATTCAACATATACCTACATATAATAATATAATTTTTAGATTCTAAAAATATTTTTAGATTATATTTCATTGTATGCGTTAGTGGCTTATGATCTTGAAACAGTTTCAGATTTAAACCTAATATCATATATCATATATATGAAGTTTTAGATCTAAACTACAAACATACATCACATATATATTAAATTTTAGATCTAAAACTAAAATTACACATATCAAATACATGCATAACCAGATCTAAAATAAAGATTAAAATATTTTAAAAATATTTTTTAAAAATTGATTCACATCAAACTAGGACAACTTTTTCAATATAGGGGGTAAACCCTATATCTGGACAACCTTATACCAGTCTGATATAAATATTTAATCATTTTAATTTTAGATCTAACTTGAATAAAGATATATTATATACTTCTTTTTTCAAATCTAAAAGATTGATTTAAATATTTTAAAAATAGATCTTAAAATCGATCAATCTTGTATTAGAATAATTTTTTTAATATAGGAGGTTAACCCTATATCAGGACAACCTTACACCAGCACAAGATCAATATTAATTCATTCAAACTTTTAGATCTAACATAAAAATCAGATTATTCATATCTTAAAAATCAGTGGCTCTAATACCACTGTTAAAAAGTGGGTAGACTAGCATGCATAGGTTTCAAAATAATTTTGAAATAGCAGCGAAAATAGATCTAGGTTAAACTCTTTAACCCTACATGCAATAGATCTAATTTATATATCTGAGCCCTGAATCAAAGTCATGCATTTAATCTAAAAATAAAATAAAAAAAATTGAGATCATATCTTAATACTTTGCACGGGTTGAAATACACTACAACCGATGATCGTAAATCTGAAGGTTCTTGAGCTGCACACGCATCGGATCTTTACTGATATCCATTGAGATCAATCTTGAATCTTTCTTCTCATACTTGATCTATCTTCTCCAAGATGAATCTCAACTATTTGGATCTTTGATCAAACGTTGATCTTTGACTACGATGTCAACACTTAAACTGAAGCCTTTTTCCCTATTGCTTGATATAGAAGAAATCACTCAACACCTTGGGCATGTGGGAAGATGGGATGCCCAACTTTTGGGCATTGGAGAGAGAGGAGAAAGAGAGGATGGTGTGGAGATGGAGAGGGTGTTGAGATCTGAATTCACAATTCAATTATTTTGAAATTTTAAGAGACCATCTCTTAAATAGATCTTTTTTTGATTTCAAATCAATCTCCAATCAGGCTAAAAAGGTTAGTCCTTATCTCATAAGAGTCTTACCTTTTAATTTAATTTTTTTCAAAAAAAAATTAGATCCAATTGGAAAGGCCCACATCTCATATGGTAAGTAGAGAGGGTGCCCCACATCCCATAAGGCAAGTAGAGGGGGTGCCCTCATCCAATGTGGTAGTTAGAGGGTGCGCCAACCTTTGGTGCCCCTTAGGGTTTTGTGTGCGCAAGAGAGGGGGCATAGCCCCTCTCTCTTTATCCTTGCATGCCAAAACAAGAGGGGGCGGGCCCCTCTCATTGTTCTCCACTAACTCTAAGGGCTGTGCACTTTCCAAAAAGGGGAGGCATGTGCCTCCTCTCCTATTTCCAATTAATCCAAGTCTTAAAACAAAATAACAAGAGAGAAAATAAGGAGATTTATTTGCCAACTAATTGGCTTGATTCAATCCTTTTGGACCCTCAAATAGGTACCCCTCTAAACTCAAATCAAAGTGATCTAAATTAGGTTCAAGGCTATAGATTTAATCCAATCCTTATTTAATAAGGAATCCAAGTTCAGAGAAGAATTGGATTTAATCATGTGCTAGTATGGTTTTCCTAAACCCAATAGGATTTTACTAAATCCAAACCCAATTAGAACTTCACAAGCCTAATTGGTTAATTCAAGGTTAAATCTCTTAATGTGTGACCTCATAAGTTCTATTCTATCTAGTAGTGAGATATATTGTGATCTCTATTACAATATCATCGAAACTTCTTTCGATGGATTAGAATGATTTCAACTTTGTCCTTCGAGGATCATTGATCATCAAGATAATATTCGATGAGTCCCACATCCACCAGTGACACCTAGCAGTATGTAGTGCCAATCTAATAGAATGAAAGTATGAATCCTTAGGTACAGTTATCATGTGATTCAGTCTTTCTATTGTGAGTCCCAACTTGATAGAGGTCATGGAGCACTCGTAAGACCCCATCATCAGTCATATGCTAGAATGGCTCGACTCAAGTTCACTTATGAATTTTATAGAACCTCTTTTTCAGTATTCACACTTACTTTAGCCAAAGATTTTCTGAAGTTAGTCTCATAAATCACATAGGACTTTTTCTTTTCTATCAAGATCGATAGATTTCATCTAGATGCATTTTACTCCTAACAGTGAACCTGAACCTACCATAGTTAATGTACACAGTAAGGATCCAAATGACTAGAGACTAAGAAAATATGCAGTCAAACTCAGTAGTCTCACTGTGAATAGCCAATGACATCTTTGGTCAAAGGACCACTCCTATCGCTGCAGCATCGAGACAACCACTGATGAGTGAGTAGATATTCAAGTGGTTTTTCATGTTGATCACGCTCAGTATAAGTTGTTCCCTAATAACCAACTGCACTCTCATCCCAGTGTCCCTACACTACAAACTCGAGACTCATCTGCCCAGAAGGGAGGCAATCTATGCACCAATCTTTAAATAGATTGATCACTATCTTTCGTGATGATTCTTCGATCAGGAGTATTTAAAAACTAACCACTAATAATGTATGTCTCAAATTTTCAACACTTTGAGAATATACCAAATTATTTTTATTAATTTTTGAGATAAATCATGAACACATAAATATGATTGAAATAAAAAATATCCTTTATTAATAATAAAAATATTACAAATATAAAGTTAAGCTTTGAAATTATAAAATGTGTCAGCCAACAATTGGCTTCTAAGACACCATCTAACATGATCACTGTCCAACTCCAGCCAACCTAACCTAAGATAGATTTCTATGGCAATAAATTAGTGCTAGAGGAAGGATCCAGGCCCATTTATGAGAAGGAGCAAACATCCAATAAGAGAAACATCATTGCATTGCTCTGATGCCACCAAGTTTCTAAAAGATCAGATCGGCCCAAATATCGGCTAGATGTAATCATTTGTAGATCGATCGATGCTAGTTAAATCTGATTGCCTCCAAATTAGCCAAATTCCAATCGAGTCTAAACCAACCATCTACAGATCAATCGATGCTGATTAGACCCGACCAAGCTTCCCATGGCTTTTCTCTCTTCTAATAAAATAAAGTCTTATAGAGACTAATGGGAAAAAGAGAACAAGAAGAGAGAAGGATGAAGGGAGTCTTCAAACTAATCCCAAATGATAAAGGGAGCTTCTCAAAGAAAGTCCCATAGGCAACCCATGAGTTGGTGAATGATGCCAACTTCAACTGCTTGGTCATCAACCTCTGATCATCTCCGCCTCGATCAGGCATCAACTAGACTGGAGGTATCTTCGATTATCTCCAAAATGGCCAGACCCAAGGTATCTATGCTTTCTCTTCCATGGCTAGAAGTCAAGCGGATCAATTAACACCCTCCAGGTTATCTTAGTTGGGCTTAAAACTAGAGGGTATGAGATCCAAATGAGGAAGGAGACACTATGTCTAAATAAAGAAGGAGGTTATGGGAATCCTTTCGATTTTCAAATCATGATGAATCTATGCTCCCTCATCTATATTTTAAAATTTGAATTCCTAACAGAATCCAAATGAGGAAGAAGATCACAGCATCTAGATAAGGAGATCACAGTATCCAAATAAGGAAGAAGATCGCTGCATTTAGATAAAGGAGATTACAAGAATCATCTGATTTTTGAATCATGATAGATCCATGCTTCCTCATTTATATTTCAAAATTTAAATTCTTGATGGGATCCAAATAAGGAAGGAGATCATGATAGATTAAAATCTAAATAAGAAAGAAGATTATGCAAATCCCTCAAATTTTGCCTCTTAAATCATGATGGATCCATGCTTCCTCTTCGATCTGAATAAAATCAAGGACATTCTAAGAAAACAAGCTTTAAGATGGAGAGACTCCCACACTCAAAAACTCTCATGATAAGAGGCTCTCAAGCCATCATCCATCATTCCATTTTTTTCTTTCTCACAGGACCACATATTTTTGAGCATCCGAGCCAAGGCAAAGGTCAAGATCGAGCCGAGGTAAAAGCCAAGTCCGAGTCAGGGCAAAGCTCAAGACTGAGCCGAGGTAAAGCATAAGTCTATGTCGAGGCAAAGCTTAAGTCTGAGCTGAGGTAAATATCAACATCGAGGTCAAGCTATCTGAACCAAGATGAGGCAAATCCAAGACTTAGCCGGGGCAAAGATGAAGGCTGAGGTTGAGCTGTCAAGCTTAAGTCCAAGTCGATACAAAGCTCAAGTTCGAGCTGAGGCAAAGATGAAGACCGAGGCTGAGCTATCAAGCTTAAGTCCAAGTTAAGGCAAATATCAAGACCAAGGCCAAGCTATCAAGATCGAGCCGAGGCAAATCCAAGACTAAGTCGAGGCAAAGATGAAGATCGAGGTTGAGCTATCAAGCTCAAGGCCAAGCTGAGGTAAAGATGAAGATCGAGGTCAGATTATCAAACACTACAAGAATTTGAAGTATTAATGATGGTATTAGTGACAAAAAATAAGCCATCACTAATAATAGTCTTTAACCATCACAAAAATGACCAAAAAAATTAGCCATCACTAATAGTTTTAGTGACTAAATTTGTTAGAAAATCGGATAGGATTGTATGCATAGATTTAAAAATATTTTGAAATAGTAGTGGAAACAGATCTAAATTAAACCCTTTAATCCCACATGCTATAGATCTAATCTACATCTATCAGAGTTTTGGATCTAAGACATGTATATAATCTGAAAATTAAAAATTAAAATTGAGATTGAATCTCAATACCTTGTACGGATTGAAATACACCATAACAGATGATCTTAGATCTGAAGGTTCTTGAGCCACCCACGTGTCCGACCTCTACAAGTATCCACTGAAATTAATCTTGAACCTTTCTTCTCATTGTAGATCCTTTTTCTCTAAGTAGGATCTCAGCTTTTTGAACTTTTGATCAACTTTTGATATTTGATCGTGAACTCAATACTTGAACGGCAGCCTTTCTCCTTGTTCTTGATGTAGAACCAATCACCCTTACCTTTGGATGTGTGAGAAGATGGGACGCCCAACACTTGGGCATTGAAAAGAGAAGAAGAAGGGGAGATGGCTGGAGAAGGAGAGAGAGATCTAAAATCACAAAAATTTAATTTTCTAAAGTCCTAGGAGACTATTTCCTTAAATAGATCTTTTCTTGATTCCAAATCATTATCCAATCAGGTTAAAAAAATTAGTCTTTATCTTACAAGGTCATTTAATTTTTAATCTAATTTTTTTTCCAAAAGATCAAACCCAATTGAAAAGATCTTTGCCTCAAAAGTCAAGTGGATGTGGCACCCTCATCTTATAAGGCAAGATGAGGAGGCACCACATAATATTTATGTTAGATGAGTGCCCTAAAAGCTAATTATTGGCTGACACATTTTATAATTCTAAAATTTAATTTTATACTTATAATATTTTTATATTAATAATTTTTTTTTTTACCAATCATATTTATATGTCCATGATTTATCCTAGAAATCAATAAAGATAATTTTTGTATATTTTTAAAGTGTTAAGAATTTAAGATATACATCAATTAGTAGTAGTTTCTAAATACTCTCGATCAAAAGATCATCACAGAGGACAGTGATCAATTTATTTAAGATCGATACACTATTCACCTCTCTTATGGGCGATGAATCTCAGTTCTGCAGTGTAGGGACACTGGGATGAGAGTGTGGGTGGTTGTTAATGAATAACTTGCACTAAGCATGATCAATACAAAAAATTACTTGGATGTCTACTCATTCATCAGTGGTCATCTCGATGCTGTAGTGGTATGAGTGGTCTTTTGACCTATAATGTCATCAACTATTCATAGTGAGGCTACTGAGTTTGATTGCATGCTCTCTTGGTCTCTAGCCATTCAGATCTTTGCTGTATATGTTGGCTACAGTAGGTTCAAATTCGCTATTAGGAGTAGAATGCACCTAGAAGAAATCTATCGATCTTGATAGAAAAGAAGAAGTCCTATGCGATTTGCGAGACTGAGTTTAGAAAGTCTTTGACCAAAATAAGTGTGAATACTAGAAAAAAATTTTTACGAGATTCACAAGTAAACTCGAGTCGAGCTAATCTAGCATATGACTGACGATAGGATCTGACGAGTTCTCTATAACCTCTGTCAAGTTGAAACTCACAATAAAAGATCTGAATCATACGATAACTATATCTAGGAGTTCACACTTTCATTCTACTAGATTGTCACTACATACTGCTAGATGTCACTGGTGGATTGTGGGACTCATCGGGCGTCATTTTGATGATCGATGACTCTTGAAAGGTAGAGTTGAAATTATTCCAACTCATCAAAAGGAGTTTCGATGATATTATGATGGAGATTACAATATATCTCATTACTAAATAGAATAAAACTTATGGGGTCACACATTAAGGGATTTAATCTTGAATTAATCAATTGGGCTTATGAAGTTCTAATTGGATAAGGATTTAGTGCAATCTTATTAGATTTATGAGAATCATGCTAGCACATGGTTAAACCTAATTCTACTCTGAATTTTGATTTCTTATTAGATAAGGATTGGATCAAGTCCATAGCCTTGAACCTAATCTAAATCTATTCTGATTTGGGTTTAGCGGGACATCTATTTGAGGGCCCAAAAGGATTGGATCAAGTCAATGAGTTGGCAAACTAATCTTTTTATTTTTTTCTTATTATTTTTTAAGAAGATGAGGATTAATTGAAAAGAAGAGATGGCACCCCCATTACCTGCCTAATAAATCAAGTGGCACCACTCATCTTGCCTTATAAGATGAAGATGCCACATCTACTTGATTTTTGAGGTAAGGGCCTTTTCAATTAGATTTGATTTTCTTAGGAAGAAAATTAGATTAAAAGGTTAGAGACTTTATAAGATAAGATCTAATCTTTTTAGTCTGATTGGTTAATGATTTGGAATCAAGAAAGACCTATTTAAGGAGATGGTCTCCTAGGGTTAAAAAAGAATTGAATTTTGAGAATCCAAATCACCACCTCCTCTCCTTCTCCATGCCACCCATTCTTTCTCTCTTTCCTATACCCAAGTGTTGGGCATCTCATCCTCCCACATGCTAAAGTGAAGGGCATTTTCTTCTACATCAAGCAAAAAGAGAGAAAGGTAGCAATTCAAGTATTGACGCTGCAGTCAAAGATCAACGTGTGATCAAAGGTTCAAAAGACTGAGATTCTACTTAAAGAAGAAAGATTTACAATGAGAAAAAAAATTTAAGATTGATCCCGATGGATACCTATAGAGGTCGGACATATGTGCAGTTCAGAAACCTTCAGATCTAAGATCATCGATTGCAGTGTATTTCAACCTATGCAAGGTATTGAGATCCGATCTCAATTTTATTTTAAGTTTTAGATTATATGCATGTCTTAGATCCAAAACTTGAGTAAATATAGATTAGATCTATTATATATGGGGTTAAAGGGTTTAACTTAGATCGTTTCTGCTGCTACTTCAAAAAGATTTTAAAATCTATGCATGCAACCCTACCCGATTTTCTAACAATGGCATCAAAGCTACTGATTTTTGAGACATGTATAATCTGATTTTCAATCTTACATCTAAAAGTTTAGATAATTTAAAATCAATCTTGTGTTAGTATAAGGTTGTCCTAGTATAAGATTTACCCTCTATATTGAAAAAGTTGACTTAGCACAAGATTGATCAGTTTTAAAAATTATTTTTGAAATATTTAAATTAATCTTTTAGATCTAAAAATTGATGTATATGATATATATTTATTTATGTTAGATCTGAAATTAAAATGATTAAAAATTTACATCAGACTAGTATAAGGTTGTCGTAGTATAGCATTTATCCTCTATATTGAAAAAGTTATCCTAGTTTGATACGAATTAAATTTTTAAAAATTATTTTTAAGATATTTTAATTATTATTTTAGATCTAATTTTATATGTATTTGATATATATAATTCTTATTTTAGATCTATAATTTAATATATATGTGATACATGTTTAAAGTTTAGATCTAAAACTTGATATATATGATATATAACATTAGGTTTAGATCTGAAACTATTTCAAGATCATAAGCCACTAATGCATGCAATGAAACATAATCTAAAAAATATTTTTAGAATCTAAAATTTATGTTATTGCATATAGGTATGGATTGAACAAATTAGGTCTTATAATCAAACTACAAATAGGGTCAATTGATTAGATCAGGCTAGAACCTATTATCGATTTTGAGTAGTTGATTAAACTTAATCAATGGTTAGTTAGGATTAGGTCAAAAGGGCTCAAAATTGAGTTTAATTATAGTTGGTTGCATCAATTCATATTTTGATGTGAATTGATTGACTCAAGATCAAATTTGACTCAGTGGTTTGGATCCATTTCAATAAGTTAACCTGATCGATTCTAATCGACCAATTTGGTATTTAAGATAAGTATCTAGATGGTGGTTATTTAATTGATTCTATTATCTAACTTGGCTAACTCATTGGTGTCTAAGAAAAGCAATGGGGGACCCTAACTCATCTTAACTTATCTGACCATTTTGGGAGATTCAGTTTCATGTTAGGTTACTTGTTGACTCATGTTCACCTATGCTGATTAGGTTGGTCAGATATATAGATGTGCTGACCTGAACTTGTTCAGTCGAATATCATATTTACTGATCTAAAAGAGATCTAAACCTAAATCTCTTCACTAAATATTAAGTCTAAAGGTCTTCCATCATTGTAGAGATGCGGATGCCTTCCTGACGTTGATCATTCTCGACTAGTTACAGTGGTTCGATTGCATTGGGAAGGTATAACAACTCTATTGGCATTTGATGCTCCAGGATAGAGATGGGGTTGAGTCCAATAACTATTAGATGAGGATTTCAATGATGGCTTTGCATCTATTGGTAAACGATGGATCTGACTTAACTAAGAAATATGCCAATAACTATTAGGTGAGGCCACAGGATTTAGAGACCAAACCCACTGCATCTTGCTTAATGAAGCAATGGACAAGGTGTTATCCACTCATTGGTCTATGCTCATCAATAACTATTAGGTGAGGTGCGTATGAATCAGTGGGATCACAATATCCACTAGAAATTGATCGTGTATGGTTTCTTTTTCTCCACCTAAGGAGTGTGGGAGATTTGAAAAAATAATGAGGCCTTTGTTTATTTTTAAAATTTTTAAAATAAATATTTAACTAGAAACTATTTTCTCTGTAGATAACCATATCTTGTTTCAACCCCTTAGCTCGTATCCTTGACACAAATAGGTTGACCGAAATGAACTACAAAGACTGGCTTCAAAATTTGAAAATCATTCTCAATTTTAAGAAACTAACCCATGTCCTAGACCAGGATGCGCCTATGTTATCAGCTCATTCATCTTTTGATCAACAAGCTGCACTTGAAAAGTGGATGGATGAGGACAGTAAGGCGGAGTGTTGCATTCTAGCATCCATGTCTAATGATCTTCAGCGATAGCATGAAGATGTGAGGATTGTCAAGAAAATACTGACTCATCTGTAAGAGTTGTATAGTGAACAGATTCGTACAGCTCGCTTTGAGATCTTTCGAAGACTATTCAAAGTGAAAATGCATGATGGACAGTCTGTCAATGATCATTGTTTGACAACGATCAAAGACATTGAAGAGTTTCAAAAGCTTGAGATAAACATGGACAAGAAATTGCAGGTAGATTTGATCCTTCAATCTCTTCCTGATTCGTATGGACAGTTTATTATAAACTATCATATAGATAACATTGGTATGACTTTATCTGAATTGTTGAATATATTAGTAACAGCTGAGGGCACCTTAAAAAGTTCAAGGGATACGGTTCTGACTGTGGAGCGGACTTCCTCTAAGAGAAAGGCTTCTTTCAAAAAAAAAGAAGAAGCCTACGAAAAAATAAAAGAACGAAGCTAAGCCCAAGAAGTAAGTTTCGAAGAAGGCTGATGATATGAAAAAGTATTTTCATTGTAATATCGAAGGCCACTGGAGAAGGAACTGTCCGACCTACTTGGTGACTGTAAAGAATAGGAAGAAGGATGGACCTTCTAAAGGTATGTTTGACTTGCTCATAATTGAAACTAATCTAATGGTTTTTTCTTCTTCAGTTGGGTTTTAGATTCTGCTTCAAGTGCTCATCTGTATACTTCTATGCAGGATCTTGAAGAGGTTAGAAGACTGAAGGAAGGTAAGATCGCTCTTCAGGTTGGCAATAGAGCAAGAGTTGTTGCTATAACCGTCGGGACCTATCATCTATGATTATCATTAGGGATTAGTTTAATTTTGAAAGACTGCTATTATGTACCTATAGCTAGTAGAAATTTAATTTTTATATCTGTGCTGACACAGGATAACTATAATTTTTATTTCAATAAAGATATGTGTATAATTTATTTTGAAAATAAAGTTGTTACACATGCTTTCTTGATTGATGGTCTTTATCATTTGCATATGGATGCAAGTGTTAATATTAATGAGCAAACTGTGAATGCCATAGGATCTAAGAGACTTAGAGATAGGATTAGTCAAAAATATCTATGGCACCTTAGGCAAAGCTATATAGGAGAGGACAGACTCAACAAATTAGAGAAAGATGGTCTTCTCAAGCCATGGACTTTCGAGTCTTATCCAGTTTATGAGTCCTGTCTTCAAAAAAAAATGGCTAAGCTGCCCTTTGTGGGATAAAGAAAAAGGGATATTGAGATATTAGCTTTGGTACTATTGGATTCTGGTCACGCAGTGGAAAGTAATTTTTAAAATTTTAAAATCATATAAATCAATAGCTTTATCAAATAAAACTATCGAGCCAGAATTCAAACCTTAGAATCATTTTGTCGATATCGATAAAACAAAAACAAACATACAAAAAGGATAGAATTTTATACTTTTACTAAAATAAAAAAGTGGTACATTGATGTTCTTTATGAGACTTCAAAGTAGAAGCCCTCCAATGGTGATCCACATGAAAGTTGGCCAAGGTCCTTCCCAATAGGTGTGCTACCGCAGTCTTGGCTTCTCAAGAATATTACCGACTTCGAACTTGCGGTACGATCGTACCAAAGCTCAGTTACTTTCAATCTTACCACTAGAATGACACCAAGAAGATACTCTTCAGATGCCTCATAATCTAAGATTTGATTTTTGGCTCCAACACATAGAAAAATCAAACCATAGGACACACTGCAACCCTTGCCAAAAATCTCACCACCCTTCTTGCAACTTTTGCCACTCAATTTTCCTTTGTCTTTTTCTTAGATTTTTTTCAAAATTTTTTCTATAATTTTTACATCTCTCCTCTCTAGTTTCAACCCAAAATCATAGTAGGTAGCCATGTGGGACATCTCAAATATATAGGGGACCAAAGGATGTCACATGAGATGAAGGGGCGCTAACCTTTGGTGCTCCAACTTCTCACATGGTGAATAAATTCATCGTGTAGAAATTTTGGCACATCAAATACTTACAAACAGAAGGACTCTTCCTCTTCTACATGTTATAAAAATTTCACTTAATTTTGGCATTAAATCATAGGAGTTCTGGTTTATCTTTTAAGGCAACATGTTTAATTAAGAGCCTTCATGAAGAAGGACTCTTCAACTTTACATGCTGAAAAGAGGTGGGTGGCATTTATTTTCTGGTGTGGTTTCTGGTGGGCATAGAGAAATATTTCTCCACTTGAAATTGGTTCAAGTTAGATAAGGATCTAATTTAAATTGACTCAATCTCATTAGGTCAAAGGTAACTGGTCTAGGTTAGCTCAAACACTTTGATCTAAACCAATTTAGAAACTTGAGTTAATACAATGTGCTAGCATATCTAATTAACCCATAGAATTTATATTAAACTCTAATTAGATCAGACCAAAGCCAAATTCTAAAGTGTTTGACCCATTGGATTTCAAATCTAGCCAGTAGTGGATCAAGACTTTCGACGTAACCTTAATCCAATGAGATTAGATCACCCGAAGAGTCCTAATCAACTTGGACTCTTCCAAATTGATTCCAGAATTATTTTTTTTTTTAATTCTAATAAATCTATTTGCCAAGATTGATGTCTAGCAATATGTCATGACTATCCAAAAGATTTAAAATTTTGATAAAAAATTATCAAAATACCCTTCAGTGATAAGTTTTCGTATAATTCAATCATTCAGTCAAACAACATCCCAGATGAGCTATGAGCATGAAAATATGTCAAACCCAATCATTTTTTGTCATTATATATCTCAATCTGAAGATGATGATTTAGTTGATGATATATTAAATTTTTTTTTTAATTATCATCCTGCTTTGGCCAAAGACTTTCAGAATCACCGACCTATGAGATCACATAGGATGTTTGCTCTCCTTATTATGAGTGACTGATCCTTTATTGATCACTCACAACCTCCATACACTCTTCACCATATCCAAAATATCTCATACAAGGATCAAAGAACCAAGTTAGGAAGTGGACCAAAATATGGATTGAAGTACACAAGGTACCATGGTGATCTCAGGTCTAAGGATCACTTACATAACTTCTACTAGAGAATCATCAGTTGACATGTAAATAAGACTCCATTTGATATTCTCTCGTAGATCAATTCAGTGAACTCATTCTCTAATGAGCACCCATATCCTTGTATTAGTGTCACCACACAAGTGGTTGTGAGATCAACCACTCTCATTTTTGAGCATACATAGGACATATCAGTCTTACCGGTATCATTGATCTCCGACTCAATATACCAACGACTAAAAATATTTTAGATTAGGACTATCAAAGATTTAGATCTCACTGGCATGATCTCATCACGGTCCTAAAATCATTATCCGAACCTATGAGGTTCATTATAATCTTAAGAACAACAAGCTGCAGTATATAATGAATAAAAAATATCTATTTTATTAATAACATAATGTTAATTATATGAGTCCGAAAGATCAATTATAATAAATATCCTATCGCATCTCATATGCGATTGGCTTGTAAGATATTATTTTTTCAATCTCCCACTTGCATTTAAAGCCAATCACCCCTATACTTGATACCCATGCTATCAAGATAGCAGTCAAACTGCTGCATTGACAAGGCCTTAGTGAACAGGTCTGCTATATTGTTCTTGATGTCAACTTGCTTCACGATCACATCGCATCTTTCGACTATCTCCCGAACGAGGTAGAACCATCTTAGGATGTGCTTGGATTTATGGTGAGACCTTGGTTCTTTGGCTTGAGCAACTGTCCCAGTATTATCACAATAAAGAGGCACTGGTTGTTCAATCTCTAAAACCATACCCAACTCAAAGATGAATTTCTTTATCCAGACAGCTTCCTTAGCAGCCTCACTTGTAGTAATATACTCAGCCTCAGTGACCGAGTCAGTAACAGTTTGCTATTTGAAACTTTTTCAACTTACTGCACCACCATATAAGGTGAACACATATCCAGATATAGATTTACTATCATCTAGATCAGATTGAAAATTGAAATTCGTATAACCTTCTAGTTTTAAATCAGATCCACTATATATCAAAAAAATATCTCTAGTCCTTCTCAAGTACTTGAGTATATTTTTCACAGCTTTTCAATAATCTTTCTCGAGATTAGCTTGAAATCTACTTACAATGACCAAGATATAAGCCACATCAGATCTGATACATAACATAGCATACATAATCGATCCTACAACCGAAGCAAAAGGAATAGAACTCATTCTATTTCTCTTTTCAGGTGTCTTAGGAGATATCTTCTTAAAGAGTTGTATGCCATGACCTATGGGCAAGTAACCTCTTTTACTTTTCTCCATGTTGAACCTCTTCAACACCAGGTCAATGTACCTAGACTGGGACAAGCCTAGTATCTTTTTCGATCTATCCTTATAGATCTTTATACCAAGTATGTAGAATGCCTCATCCAAGTCTTTAATAAAAAAACTTTAGTGATAGCCAAGTCTTGATCAATTGCAACATCGGGATATCATTCCCAATGAGCAGTATATCATCTACATATAGGATCAAGAAGACAATAGCACTCTCATTAGTCTTTTTATATACACAAAGTTCATCCATATTTTTGATGAAGCCAAACGATTTGACTGTCTCATCAAAATGGATGTTTCAGCTCCTCGATGGTTGCTTTAATCCATATATGGATCTATTCAGCTTGCATACTTGATTTGCTCTCCCACTAGAGATAAATCCCTCTGGCTAAGTCATATAGACTTCTTTTTTGAAGTTTTCATTGAGGAAGGTAGTCTTGACATCCATTTACCAGATCTCATAGTCATGGTATACCACAATAGCAAGCATTATCTGAATAGACTTGAGCATGGCTACCGATGAAAAGGTTTCTTTATAATCAACACCTTATTTTTGTCTGAAACTTTTTGCCACCAGTCTGGCCTTATAGGTCTCTACCTGGCCATCCACTCCAATCTTCTTTTTGAAGATCTATTTACAGTCTATTGGGATCACACCCTCAGGTGCATCAACCAAAGTCCATACTTGGTTGATATACATGGAGTCCATTTCAGATTTTATGGCATTGAGCCACTTGTTAGAGTCACTACTCATGACAGCTTCCGAATAAGTCGTAGAATCATCATTCTCAATGATGTGGGATATATTATCATTTTCAATGATAAATCCATCCCTGAGTGATACATTACGCACTCTACTCGACCTTCGGAGAGGAGGTGTGTATAGTGGCTGTACCTCAACAATGGGCACATCTGGTTGAGAACTATTTAGTGAATCCTGGATGGGTGGTAGGTTTTAAATTTTTTCAAGTTCGACAGACCTCCCACTGCCTCCTTCTTGGATAAACTCTTTCTCCAAGAATATGGTATGCTTACCAACAAATACCTTTTGTTGAGTAGGGTTATAGAAGTAGTATCTTATACTCTCCTTGGGATAACCTACAAATCTGTATTTTTCTGATCTAGCATCCAGCTTATGTCCATCAATATTTTTCATAGAAGTCGGGCAACCCCAAATCTTAAGATGCTTAAGATTTGATCTTTTTTCTTTCCATATTTTATATGGAGTGCTAGAAACAAATTTCATAGGCACTTTATTTAAGATATATGCTGTAGCCTCGAGGGTGTATCTCCAAAAGGATATCGAAAGATCCGTAAAACATATCATGAATCATACCATATCTAATAAGGTGCAATTCCTCCTCTCCGTAATTTTATTTAGTTGTAGAGTATAAGAAAGTGTTCATTAAGAGAGTATTCCATTTTATTTTAGATAATTGAAAAACTTACTAGACAAGTATTCTCCTCCTTAATCTGATCGAAAAGTTTTAATACTTTTACCAGTTTGTTTCTCAACCATTCTTTGATACTCTTTAAATTTGTCAAAGATTTCGAATTTGTATTTCATTAAATACACATATCTAAACTTAGACCTATCATCAGTAAATATGATGAAGTAAGAGTATCTTCCTCTGACTTGAGTCGATATTGGACCACATACATCAGTATGTACAAGGTCAAAATATCGCTCGCCTTTTCTCCATGTCCAGTAAATAGAGTCTTGATCATTTTTTTTCATGAGGCAAGATTCACAAGTTCCATATGATTTATAATCATAAGGATCAAAAAAATTATCTTGGAATAACTTGTTAATTCTTGACTCATTTATATGGTCAAGTCGGCAGTGCCAGAGGTATGTGACATTTACATCCTCTCTCTTTCTTTTCTTTATATTATCAATATAAAATAAATTACTATTAAGTAAAAAAAATAAAAGATCATTATCAATATTAGCACTTCCATAATATTCATTAGAAAAATATAAAGAACAACTATTGTTCTTAGCTTTTATTTCAAAATCTTGTTCCAATAATAATGGTACAAAAATAATATTTCTAACAATATTAAGGATATAATAACAGGTCTTCAGTTTTAAAATTTTATCCGAAGATAACTTTAAAATCCTGGTTCCTATGGCTTCAGCCTGAATAGATTCTCCACTAGCACCAAACAGCTTGAAATCATCTTTATTCAGACTCTTTATTTCCTGTAGACCCTGCAACAATTTGCAAAGATGGGAACCACAGGCGGTATCCAATATCCAAAAATCTGATATTGAAGTACTTAATGATAAATTAGTTTGTATTATATACAAACCTTTAGCAACATTTATCGGTTTCATGGTTGCAAGATAATCCTTGCAATTTCTCTTCCAGTGGCCCTTCTTGCCACCGTGATAATAAGTACCTTTGGTAGAGACCTTCTTCACTTTCTTCTTGGAGATGCCAGCCTTAGGATTCATCTTTTTCTTGAAATCTTTCTTTGCCTTCTTCTTATCGATCTTATCAACAAGAAGAATTGGAGCTTTTTCACCCTTGAAATGGCTCTCTGCTATTTTTCGCATGTTCAGCAGTTCTGGTAGGCTAATGTTCAGTTTGTTCATATGATAATTTATAATAAACTGAGAAAAAGAGTCAGAGAGAGACTGCAAGATTAAATCCTAGCTCAGTTCACCATCCATGGCAAAGCCCAGCTGTCCCAGACGAGTGACCAAATCAATCATCTTTAGGACATACATTTGCACAGAGGTGCCTTCAGTCATGCGGGCACGGAATAACTGCTTTGATATCTCATATCGAGCAGTTCAATTTTATTCCCCATATAACTCCTTAAGATTAAGGAGAATAGAGGAAACATCTATGTCCTCATGCTACCTCTGAAGCTCGTTGCTCATGGAGGCCAGCATGATGCATTTGACAGTCACACTGTCATCTTTCTACATCTTATATATAGCTCTTTTCTCCTCAGAAATATCTTTCCAAAGAGAATCTGGTGTAGGTATATCTAGAATATAGGAGACTTTCTCTTGAGTGAGAACAATTCTCAGGTTCCTGAACCAGTCGACATAGTTAGGTCCAGTCAACTTATTTGCATCTAGTATGCCTCTAAATGACAGTGAGGATGCCATGTACGTAGTTAATCTACAATAACAAGAACATAATATAAACAGACAATTCATGAAGACATTCACAACTAGACTAAGACTTTTATCTAATTATGTCTCTGACTATTTTATCAAACTTCACAGCCCTCATCTATGAAAATCGAGAAACATACTAATGTTTCGTTGTGGGGTTGAGATCTCTATTCCTCACAAACACCTTGTGGATAGCGCAACAAGTATTCATGAGTTCAAGAGTAGGTAACTCTTTACCAATTGTACCTTTACAATTTTCAACATCTTTTTTTGACTTCTAGATCACATATAGTCTTGTGGATAGCACAACAAACTATAGTATTCTAGTTAAGTTGACCCTTTAATCTTATATGGTCATACCCAAATAATGATGCCCTTGTGGATAGCACAACAAAGCAACACTATTCAAATATGCCATAAGTATCAATATGCACTTGATCAATATCATGTCAATTTTTATACTAAGCCTTGTGGATAGCACAACAAGCTCACTAAGATTTTGACATACTCTATCGATCAAGTTTGAAGGAAGGCTCTTGTAATGTCTACATTACTATTCAATCTAAGTCAGAAATTCAACAAGATCAAATTGGCCAGGTAAGTAGATGGGAGGCTCCCCATCTTAGACACCAACAGAGTTGGCCAGGCTAGCATATGGATCTAATTATAGAATCACCTTTCACCCTTTTTTCGACATCAATTAATCTTAAAAATTTATCTTTTGATTTAAAAGTGAATCTCGATATTACAACTTAATATAATTTTTAAGAGAGACTTTGAACTGGTCTTGGCACATCTTAACTATGACTGCATAAAATATACACTACAAATTATGTAATTTGATATACTTCTATTAACCATAATGGCAATCAAATAATCATGCCAAAAATTAAATGAGGGTGCAATGGAAGTCATAACAAATGACAAGCATATTCAAGTAATATAGCAAACCCTAATCATATTAGGCATGCATAACACCCTTAACTATGCATCAATTTAAGCATCAACCTATCATGATAATAAAAATTTTAAATTATCATAAATTTATAATTCTAATAATTAAAATTTAACATCATGGTACATATAAAGTTAAAAATATTTTTTGAGTTTAAAGATCGATGCTAAAAATAATATAATATTTTTGACAGGATATATGAACAAAAATGATTTTATGCTACAACTTTGTACTTGTTTGATCGAATCAGATAAGGGTGGCTCTGATACCACTATTGAATTTTGACCATACAGTAAAAAATAATTTTTCAAATTTTAAAATCATACAAATCAATAATTTTATCAAATAAAACTATCGAGTTAGAATCCAAACCCTAGAATCACCTTACCGATATCGATAAAACAAAAACAAGCATGCAAAAGGGATGGAATTTTATACTTTCATCAAAATAAAAAAGTGATACATTGATGTTCTCTACAAGATTCTAAAGTAGAAGTTCTCCAATGGTGATCCACACAAAAGTTGGCCAAGGTTCTTCCTAACCAGTGTGCTGTCACAGCTTTATCTTCTCAAGAACCCTACCGGCTTCGAACTTGCGGTACAATCATGCCAAAGTCCAGTTACTTTTGATCTTGGTATCAAAATAATACCAAGAAGATACTCTTCAGATGTCTCATAACCTAAGATTTAATTTTTGGCTCTAACACATGAAAAAATCAAACCCTAGGATACACTAGCAACCCTTGCCAAAAATCTCACCACCCTTCTTGCAACTTTTGCCACTCAATTTTCCTTTGCCTTTTTCTCAAATTTTTTTCAAAATTTTTTCTATGATTTTCATGTCTCTCCTCTCTAGTTTCAATCCAAAATCATAGTAGTTAGTCATGTGGGACATCCCAAATATATAAGGGACCAAAGGACATCACATGAGATGAAGGGGCACCAACCTTTAGCGCTCCAACATCTCACGTAGTGAATAAATTCACCATGTAAAATTTTTGACAAATTAGATACTTGATGTAGAATAACTCTTCCTCTTCTACATGCCATAAAAATTTTACTTAATTTTGGCATTAAATCAGAGGAGTTCTGGTTTATCTTTTAAGGCAATGCATTTAATTAAGAGCCTTCATGAAGAAGGACTCTTCAACTTCACATGCTGAAAAGAGGAGGATGGCATTTATTTTTTGGCATGGATTTTAGTGGACACAGAGGAGTCCTTCTCTACTTAAAATTGGTTCAAATTAGATAAGGATCCAATTTAAGTTGACCCAATCTCACTAGGTCAAAGGCAACTGATCTAGGTTAGCTCAAACACTTTGATCTAAACCAATTTAAAAATTTGGGTTAATACAATGTACTAGCATATCTAATTAACCCATAAAATTTATATTAAACTATAATTAGATTAGATTCAGATCAAATCTCAAAGTATGTGACCCATTGGGTTTCAAATCTAGCTAGTAGTGGATCAAGACTTTTAACGTAACCTTAATCCAATGAGATTAGGTCACCTGAGAGTCTCAATCAACTTGGACTCTTCCAAATTAATTTTAGAATTAAATTTTTTTAATTATGATAAATCTATAAATCAAGATTGATATCTAGCAATATGTCATGACTATCTGAAAGATTTAAAATTTTGATAAAAAATTATCAAAATATCTTTCAGTGGTAAGTTCCTATGTAATTCAATTCTTCAGTCAAATAACATCTCAGATAAGCTGTAGATATAAAAATATATCAAACTCAATCACTTATCGTTATGTATCTCGATTTGAAGGTGATGATTCAATTGATGATACATTAATTTTTTTTTTCTAATTATCATCCTGTTTTGGCCAAAGACTTCCAGAATCACCGACCTATGAGATCACATAGGATGTTCACTCCCCTTATTAGGAGTGATTAATCCTTTATTGATTACTCACAACCTCCATTTACTCTTCACCATATTCAGAACACTCCATACAAGGATCAAAGAACCAAATTAGGAAGTGAACCAAAATATGGATCTAAGTACATAAGGTACCATGGTGATCTCCGATCTAAGGATCATTTACATAACTTCCACTAGAGAATCATCAGTTGACATATAAATAAGACTCCATCTGATATTCTCTCGTAGGTCAATTCAGTGAACTCATTCTCTAATGAGCATCGATATTCTTGTATTAGTATCACCACACAAGTAGTTGTGAGATCAACGACCCTCATTTCTGAGCATACGTAGGACATGCCAGTCTTATCGATATCATTGATCTCTGACTTAATGTATCAATGACTAGAAATATTTTAGGTTAGAACTATCAAAGATTTAGGTCTCACTAGCGAAATCTCATCATGGCTCTAAAAGTATTGCTCGGACCTTTGGGGTTCATTATAATCTTAAGAACAACAAGATGTAGCATATAATGAATCAAAAATATCTATTTTATTAATAACATAAATATTAATTATATGAGTTTGAAAGATAAATTACAATAAACATCTTATCGCATCCCATATGTGATTGGCTTATAGAGTATTATTCTTTCAGGTATACACTGACGTATGTGGTCCATTCGATGTACAAGCTAGGAGTGACCATGTCTACTTCATTACTTTTACTGATGATTATTCATGGTATAGTTTTATATATTTGATGCATCGAAAGTCTGAAACCTTTGAAAAGTTCATAGAATTCAGATATAAAGTAGAAAAATAGATCGAAAAATCTATAAAGGTTCTTCGATTAGATCAAGGAGGGGAATATCTTAATAGAGAATTTTGGGCCTATCTCAAGGATAATGGTATAATCTCATAGTGGACACCTCCAAGGATCTCTCAACTCAACAGGATATCCGAAAGGAAGAATTGGACCCTACTAGATATAGTTCAGTCCATAATGAGCTTTACAGATCTTTTTGTATTTCTTTGGGGACATGTATTACTTGCTGCAATTGATTTTTTGAATTGAATTTTCTCTAAATCTGTTCCTACCACTCCATACGAGTTATGGCATGGTAAGAAGCCAGCTCTTGGGTATCTCAAAATTTGAAGATGTTCAGCCCATGTCAAGCGATAACAGACGGACAAGTTAGAGGCTAGATCTTTTAAGGCTTATTTTATTAGATATTCTAAGAAAACTATAGGATACTACTATCTTCTTGAGGATCATAACGTGATTGTGAGCCATCATGCCATCTTTTTAGAAGAAGAGTTTATCAAGATAGAGGCAGTGGGAGAAAAATTGAGCTTGAAGAGGTCTCTGAAGAGTATCGAGTCTAAGAACCTAAACCTAGTAGTAAGCCAGTAGATGTGGTACCTCCTCCACTTCGTAGATCAAGTAGGATCTCCCATCCTCCTCAAAGGTACTTAGGTATTTTTATAGAGGATTTAGAGGAAGCATTCCTTGTGGGAGATAGGGACATTAGGAATGATCCCAAAATCTACGATGAGGTAATGTTAGATATTGACTCTGAAAAATAGATGGAAGCGATGAAGTCAGAAATTGACTCCATGCATTCCAACCAGATTTGGTCCTTAGGAGATCTATTTGAAGGTATTGTACCTATTGGATGTAAATAGACATATAAAAGAAAAATTAGATTGGATGGTAAGGTAGAGACCTATAAAGCAAGGCTGGTTGCGAAAGGTTATAGTCAATGTGAAGGTATTGACTATCAAAAATTTTTTTCGCTCATGGCCATGCTGAAGTCCATCCAGACTCTGCTTGTAGTTGTAGCTTTTCATGATTATAAAATTTGGTAGATAGATATGAAAATTATTAATCTAAATAGATATATTGAGGAAGATATCTATATGGAGCAGCCTTTAGATTTTACATCCAGTGATAGTGATCATAAAGTCTGCAAGCTGCAAAGATCCATATATAGACTCATGCAAGCATCTCAGAGTTGGAACACTTATTTTAATGATGTGATCAAAATATTTGATTTCATCAAAAATAAGGAGGAGCCGTGTGTATAAAAATGTTAGTGGGAGCACTGTCACATTCCTCGTATTGTACATAGATGACATCTTCCTGATTGAAAATGATACTTCTATACTGACATTGATCAAAATATGATTATCAAAAGAATTCACCATGAAAGATCTAAGAGAAGCTTCCTACATTCTTGGTATAAAGATCTATAAGGATAAATCTAAGAGAATAATAGGACTCTCACAGCGAATATACATAGAGGAGGTGCTGAAGAGGGTCAGTATGAAAAACTCCAAGAGAGATCTCTTGCCCCTTAGACAAGCCATTCATCTCTCCAAGAAGATGTGCCCTGACACACCTGAGGAGATTCAGCACGTGAGCAAGATCCCTTATGCTTCGATAATAAGGAGACTCATGTATGTCATGTTATGTACACGACTTGATATAGCCCTTGTCATGAGTGTCACGAGCAGATATCAAGCGAATCCAAGAGAAGAACACTGGATTGCTGTGAAAAATATCCTTAAGTACTTGGAAAGGATTAAGAATTTGTTATTGATCTTTGGTGAAGGATCGGAGCTGAAAGTAGAGGGATACACCGAATCAGATTTCATAACTGATGTTAATGATAGAAAGTCTACATCGAAGTATATTTTCTTATGTAATGATGGTGCGGTTAGCTAGAAGAGTTTCAAGCAATTGATCATTGTAGATTTGACCATGAAAGTCGAGTACATCGTCGCCTCTGAAGCTACTAAAGAAGTCTTTTGATTCAAGTTCATTACGGAGTTGGGTGTAATGCCATCAGATACCATTACACTGCATTATTATAATAATAGCGCCATAGCCCTCACTAAGGAGCCCAGATCTCACCAAAAATCCAAGTATATAGAGTGGCAGTTTCACATCATATGTGAATACCTCAAGAAGAAGTTCATCGAGGTGTAAAAAGTTGACTCCGTGCAAAACATGACAGACCCACTGACCAAGCCTCTCAGCCAGCAGAAAATCGAAGCTCACCTTGAAAAGATGGGTCTTAGGTGTATGGCCAATTGGCTCTAGGTTAAGTGAGAGTTTGTTAGATGAGTACCTTAGAAGCCAATTGTTGGCTGACATATTTTATAATTTTAAGATTTAATTTTATACTTATAATATTTTTATATTACTAAAGAATTTTTTTTAATCATGTTTATGTATCCATGATTTGTCTTAAAAATTAACAAAGATGATTTTTGTATATTCTTAAGGTGTTAAGAATTTGAGACATACATTAATTAGTAGTTAGTTTCTAAATATTCCTGATCAAAGGATTATCACGGAGGACAGTGATCAATCCATTTAAGTTTGGTGCATTGTTCATCTCTCTTATGGACAGATGAGTCTCAGATTTGCAGTATAGAGACACTGGGATGAGAGTATGGATGGTTTTTAGAGAATAACTTAAACTGAGCATGACCAACATGAGAAACCACTTAGATGTCTACTTACTTGTTAGTGGTTATCTCAATGCTACAGTGGTGTGAGTGATCTTTTGACCTGCAGTGTCATCGGCTATTCGTAGTGAGACTACTGAGTTTGACTGTACATTTTCTTGGTCCCTAGCCATTCGGGTCTTTGCTATGTATGTTGGCGACAGTAGGTTTAGATTCGCTGTTAGGAGTAGGATGTACTTAGAAGAAATTTATCGACCTTAATAGGAAAGGAGAAGTCTTATGTGATTTGTGAGATCAAGTTCAGAAAATCCTTAGTCAAAGCAAGTGTGAATACTGGAAAAGAATTTTCACGAAATTCATAAGTGAACTTGAGTCAAGCCAATCTAGCATATGACTGATGATGGGATCTGATGAGTCCTCAATGACCTCCATCAAGTCGGGACTCACGAAAGAAAGTCTGAATCATACGATAACTGCACTTAGAGATTCACATTTTAATTTTACTGAATTATCACTATATACTGCTAGGTATCACTAATGGATTATGAGACTCATCGGGCATCATCTTGATAATCGATGACCCTCGAAGGATAGAACTGGAATTGTTTCAATTCATCAAAAGAAGTTTCAATGATATTGTGATGGAGATCACAATATATCTTACTACCAGATAGAATAGAATCTATGGGATCACACATTAAGGTATTTAATCTTGAATTAACCAATTAGGCTTATGAAGCTCTAATTGGATAAAAATTTAGTGAAATCCTATTGGGTTTATAAGAACCATACTAGCACATGGTTAAACCTAATTCTTCTCTGGACTTCGATTCCTTATTAGATAAGGATTGGATCAAGTCCATAATCTTGAACCTAATCTAAATTCATTCTGATTTGGATTTAGCTGGGTACCTATTTGAGGGCCCAAAAAGATTACATCAAGTCAATAAGTTGGCAAACTAATTCTCTTATTTTTTCTCTTATTAATTTCTAATAAGATGAGGATTAATTGGAAAGAAGAGATGGCACCCCAACTGCCTGCCTAATAAATCAAGTGGCACCACTCATCTTGTCTTATAAGATGAAGGTGCCACATCCACTTGACTTTTGAGGTAAGAGTCTTTCCAATTAGGTTTGATTTTTTTAAGAAAAAAATTAGATTAAAAGTAAGAGACCTTATGAGATAAGATCTAACCTTTTCAGCCTGATTAGATAACGATTTGGAATCAAGAAAAGCCTATTTAAGAAGATGGTCTCCTAGGGTTAAAAAAGAATTGAATTTTGAGAATCCAAGTCACCTCCTCCTCTCCTTCTCCACACCACCCATTCTTTCTCTCTTTCCTACATCCAAATATTGGGTGTCCCATCCTCCCATACGCCAAGGTGAAGGGTGTTTTCTTCTACATCAAGCAAAAAGGGAGAAAGGCTGCAGTTCAAGTGTTGACACAACGGTCAGAGATCAACATATGATCAAAGGTTCAAAAGACTAAAATTCTACTTGGAGAAAAAAGATTTACAATGAGAAGCAAAGTTCAAGATGGATCCCGATGGATATCTATAGAGATCGGATACGTGTACGGTTTAGGAACCTTCAGATCTAAGATCATCGATTGCAGTGTATTTCAACCCACGCAAGATATTAAGATTCGATCTCAATTTTATTTTAATTTTTAGATTATATGCATGTCTTAGATCCTGGGCTTAAGTAGATATAGAATAGATTTATTGCATATGGGGTTAAAGAGTTTAACCTAGATCGTTTCCGTTGCTACTTTAAAAAGATTTTGAAATCTATGCATGCCACCCTATCCGATTTTCTAATAGTGGTATCAGAGCCATTGATTTTTAAGATATGTATAATCTGATTTTTAGTCTTAGATTTGAAAGTTTAGATGATTTAAAATTGATCTTGTGCTGGTATAAGGTTGTCCTAGTATAGGGTTTATCCTCTATATTGAAAAGATTATCTTAGTATAAGATTGATCGATTTTGAGAATTATTTTCAAAATACTTAAATCAATCTTTTAAATCTAAAAATTGAAGTATATGATATATCTTTATTCATATTAGATCTAAAATTAGTATGATTAAAAGTTTGCATTAGACTGGTATAAGATTGTCCTGGTATAGATTTACTCCTTATATTAAAAAGATTATTCTAGTTTGATATGAATCGATTTTCTAAAAATTATTTTAAAAATATTTTAATAATTATTTTAGATCTGATTTTACATGTATTTGATATATGTAATTCTTGCTTTAGATCTGTAATTTAATATATATGTGATATATGTTTAAAGTTTAGATCTAAAACTTGATATATATGATATATTACATTCGATTTACATCTGAAACAGTTTCAAGATCATAAGCCACTAATGCATGCAATGAAACATAATCCAAAAAATATTTTTAGAATCTAAAATTATGTTATTGTATGTGGGTATGGGTTGAATAAATTAGATCTTGTAATCAAATTATAATTAGGATCAATTGATTAGATCACGTTAGAATCTGTTGTCGATTTTGAGCAGTTGATTGAATTTAATCAATAGTTGGTTAGGATTAAGTCAAATGTGCTCAAAATTGAGTTTAGTTGTAGTTGGTCGTATCAATTTATATTTTCATGTAAATTGATTGGCTCAAGACCAAATTTGACTCAGTGATTCGGACCCATTTCTATAGGTTAAGCTGATTGATTCTAATCGATCAATTTGGTGTCTAAAGCAAGTATTTAGATGGTGGTTATTTAATTGATTCTGTTGTTTAACTTGGCCAATTCATTGGTGTCTAAGAAAAGTAATGAGGTGACTCCCACTCATCTTTACTTATTTGGCCATTTTGGGAGATTCAGTTTCATGTTAGGTTACCTGTTGACTCGTGTTTACACATACCGACTAGATAGGTCAGATATATAGATGTGCTGACCTAAACTTGACTAGTCGGATATCATATCTATTGATTTAGAAGGGACCTAAACCTAAATCTCCTTACTAAATATTAAGTCTAGAGATTTTCTATCATTGTAGAGATGCGGGTGCCTTCCTGACGTTGATTATTCTTGACTGATTATAGTGGTTTAGTTGTATCGAAAAGGTACAATCACTCTATTGACATTTGATACTTTGGGTTGGAGACAGGATTGGACCCAATAACTGTTAGGTGAGGGTCCCAATGATGGTTTTGTGCCCGCTGGTGAATGATGGGTCTGACTTAACTAAAAAATATGTCAATAACTATTAGGTGAGGCCACAGGATTGAGAGACCAAACCCGCTGCATCTTGCTTAGTGAAGCAATGGACAAGGTGTTGTCTACTCATTGGTCTATGCTCACCAATAACTATTAGGTGAGCTGCATAAAGATCAGTAGGACCGCAGTACCTATTAGAAACTGATAGTGTATAGATTTTTTTTCTCCACCTGAAAAGTGCCAGAGATTCAAAAAAATAGTGAAAGTCTTTGTTTATTTTTAAAATTTTTAAAATAAATATTTAATAAGTACAAAAATCTAACTAAAAATTATTCTCTCTGTAGATAATCATATCAAGTTTCAATCCCTTAGCTTGTAGCCTTAACACAAATAGGTTGATCGAAATGAACTACAATGGCTGGCTCCAGAATTTAAAAATCATTCTCAGTTTTGAAAAACTAATCTATGTCCTAGATCAGGATGCGCCTGTGTTACCACCTCATCCATCCCTTGATCAATGAGCCATACTTGAAAAATGAATGAATGAGGACAATAAGATGAAGTGTTAAGGGTTAAAGGATTTAACTTAGATCATTTTCGTTGCTACTTCAAAAAGATTTTAAAATCTATGCATACAACCCTATCTGATTTTCTAAGAGTTTAAGGCAGGTAGTTGGGGCACCAACTCTTGGCACCCCCTTAGGGTTTTAAGTGCACAAGAGAGGGGGTGTGGCCTCTCTCTCTCTCTCCTTCCATGCCCAAACATAAGAGGGGTGGGCCCCTCTTTCCTTCATTCGCCCACTCCAAGAATATGCACCCTTGGTCTTTCTAAAAAGGGAGGCATGCACCTCCTCTTTCTTTCCAATTAATCCTCACCACAAAAAGAAAATCAAAGAAGAAGATAAGGAGATTTGTTTGCTAACTAATTGGCTTGATCTAAACTTTTTGGACCCACAAATAGGTGCCCAGCTAAATCCAAATCAGAATAAATTTAGATTAGGTTCAAGGCTATGGATTTGATCCAATTCTTATCTAATAAGGAATCAAAGTCCAGAGAAGAATTGGATTTAACCATGTGCTAGCATGGTTCTCTTAAATCCAATAGGATTTTACTAAATTCTAACCCAATTAGAACTTTACAAATCTAATTGATTAATTCAAGATTAAATTTTTTAATGTGTGATCCCGTAGGTTCCATTCTATCTGATAGTGAGATATATTATGATCTCCATCATAATATCATCAAAATTTCTTTCGATGGATTGGAATAATTATAACTCTATCCTTTGATGGTCATCAATCATCAAAATGATGCCTGATAAGTCCCATAATCCATCAGTGACACCTAGCAGTATGTAATGGTAACCCAGTAAAATAAAAGTGTAAACCTCTAGGTGCAGTTATCGTATGATTCAGTCCTTCTATCATAAATTCTGACTTAATGGAGGTCATGAAAAACTTGTTAGACCCATCATCAGTCATATGCTAGATTGGTTTGATTCAAGTTCACTTGTGAATTTCATAGAAATTCTTTTCTATTATTCACACTTGCTTTGGCCAAAGACTTTTCAAACTCAAATATCACAAATCACATAGGATTTCTTCCTTTCTACCAAGATCGATAGATTTTATTTAGGTGCATCCTACTCCTAATAGTGAACCTGAACTTACTGTAACCAACATACGTAGCAAGAATCTAAATAGCTAGGGACCAAGGGAATATGCAGTCAAACTCAATAGCGTCATTGTGAATAGCCGATGACACCATAGATCAAAGGACTACTCACACCACTACAGTATCAAGATAACTACTGATGAGTGAGTAGACATCCAAGTGGTTTCTTGTGTTGGTCATACTCAGTGCAAGTTATTCTCTAACAACCATCCGTACTCTTACATCAGTATCCCTACACTGTAGACTCGAGACTCATCTGTCCATAAGAGAGATGAACAGTACATCGATTTTAAATGGATTGATCCTTGTCCTTCATAATGATTCTTTGATCGGGAACATTTAGAAACTAACCATTAATAATGTATGTCTCAAATTCTCAATATTTTTGAGAATATACAAAATCATCTTTGTTAATTTTTAAAATAAATTATGGACACATAAATATGATTAAAATAATTTTTTTATTAATATAAAAATATTACAAGCACAAAGGTAAGCTCTGAAAATACAAAATATATCAGCCAACAATTGACTTTTCGGGTACTCATCTAACAAACTCCCACTTGATTTGAAGCCAATTGGCCATATACCTAAGATCTATCTTCTCAAAGTGAGCTTTGATCTTCTGCTAGCTGAGAGGCTTGATTAGCAGGTCCACCATATTTTGTGTGGAGTCGACTCTCTGCACCTTGACGAACTTCTTCTCGAGGTATTCGCGTATAATGTGAAGCCACCGCTTTATATGCTTGGACTTCTGGTGAGACCTAGGCTTTTTAGCTAGGGCTATGGTACGGTTGTTGTCACAGTACAGTGTAATGACATTTGATGGCATCGCATCAAGCTCTATAACAAACTTTTTGAACCAAAAAGCTTCCTTAGTAGCTTCAGAGGTGGTGATATACTTGGCTTTCATGGTCGAATCTGTAATGATCGGCTACTTGAAACTCTTCCAGCTAACTGCACCATCATTACATAAGAAAATACATTCTAATATAGATTTTCTATCATCGATATCAGTCATGAAGTTTGAATTGGTGTATCCCTCAACTTTCAGCTCCGATCCTACATCAAAGATTAATAACAAATCCTAAGTCCTTCTCAAGTACTTAAGGATATTTTTCATAGCAATCCAATATTCTTTAACTGGATTTGCTTGATATCTACTCATGACACTCACGACAAGGGCTATATCAGGTCGTGTACATAACATGGCATATATGAGGCTTCCTATTGCTGAAGCATAAGGGATCTTGCTCATGTGCTGGATCTCCTCAGGTGTGTCAGGACACATCTTCTTGGAGAGATGAATACCATACCTAAGGGACGAGACCCCTTTTGGAGTTTTCTATGCTGAACTTTTTTAGTACCTCCTTTATGTATATTTACTATGAGAGTCCTATCATTCTCTTAGATCTCCCTATAGATTTTTATATCAAGAATGTAGGAAGCTTCTCCTAGATCTTTCATGGTGAATTCTTTTGACAACCATACTTTGATCGATGTCAGCATGAAAATATCATTCTCAATCAGGAGAATGTCATCCACATACAATATGAAGAATATGACAGTGCTCCCATTATCCTTTTTATATACACATGACTCCTCCTCATTTTTGATGAAATCAAATATTTTGATCACATCATTAAAGCGAGTGTTCCAACTCTGAGATGCTTGCTTGAGTCTATGTATGGACCTTTACAGCTTGCAGACCATGTGATCACTATCATTGATGTGAAATCTAAAGGTTGCTCTATATAGATATCTTCCTTAAGATATCTATTTAGAAAGATAGTTTTTACTTCCATCTGCCAAATTTCATAATCATGAAAAGCTACAATCATAAGCAGAGTGTGGATGGATTTTAGCATGGCCATGGGTGAAAGGGCTTCATGATAGTCAGTGCCTTCACGTTGACTATAACCTTTCACATTTAGCCTCACCTTATAGGTCTCTTCTTTACTATTCAATTTAAATTTTTTTTGTAAATCTATTTACACCTAATAGGTATAATACCTTCAGATGGATTTACTAAGGAACAAACTTGATCGGAATGCATGGAGTCAATTTCTGATTTCATCGCTTCCATCCATTTCTTGAAGTCAATATCTAATATTGCCTCATCGTAGGTTTTGAGATCATTTCTAATGTCCCTATCTCCCACAAAGAATACTTCCTCTAGATCCTCTATAAGAATATCTAAGTACTTTTCAGGAAGATGGAAGACTGTACTTGATTTATGAGATAAAGAAGGTACCATATTTACCGGCTTACTACTGGGTTCAGATTCTTGAACTTGATGCTCTTCAGAGATCTTCTCTTCGAGCTCAATCCTCCTCCTATTGTCTCTATCTTGGATAAACTTCTTTTTCAAAAAGATGGTATGATGACTCACAATCACATTATGATCTTCAGAAAGATAGAAATAGTATTCCATAATTTTTTTAGGATACCATGTAA